>NC_083604.1:41439823-41742854 GCF_029168945.1 Cannabis sativa
GTACCAATTAAATTGTATAGCACATTATAGCACATTAAATTTTAAGTATTACTTACCACGGCCTTCCCGTACGTTCACCATTCCACTCCGAGCCACTTCGATGTCCGGATTGAATTTTGAGTAACGTTCACGTTGCACCTTACTCAATTCCTACAATGCCAAAAAAATACATTAGATACATGTACTTGTATTTAAGAGTTTATCTTAGTGTTAATATAATTAGCGTACCAGAAATTCAGGAGTTAGTCGACTTTCAACAAATTTGCACCAATCAGCAGCGTCGATCTCCGGGTGCTTTTCAGGGACTTGTGCCGCCGTCCAGATCATTCTCTTTCAACGCGGGCATTATGATGTCTTTTGTCATCCTATTCTTGAAGTCTTTCATTAACTTCCCAGCTAGGATGAGACAATCATGTTTGAAGGTGTCCGGCACAATGAACCCCGTCTATTTTGAAGGAAAACAAACACGGTTAGAGTCAACATTTGGAGTAATAGAAAAACAAATCAAAATTCTAACAAATAATAGCTTACCTGAATGTCTTTCCAAACTTTATTTTTCGCAGTCGAGCCGACTTCTTTCCAGTTTTTATAGGCCAACCCTATTGTCTGCCGACATCTGACTCCTAGAGTGGATACGAGCTTCGCATAGCTTTTTCCACAGTATTGACCTTTATCATTAACTTCGAGGGCCACTCTTTTGCCCTGATCAATTAGTTTGGATATTTCATTCATTTGCGTCGGCCCTCGTGTAGGTATTGTGGTTGGACACTCATTTTTCCGCTCCCGAATCGTATCCTGATTCCGAGTTCGCCATGTCTACACCATTAACAAACAAACTTCAAAGTTAGCTATATATATAACAAGTAGTGTATATGAAATATTAAAAGCATAAACAAATTGTTAAGTATTCAGGACCATTCACAACCACAATATAAAGTAAGCTATATATCAAGTTACCAATTAGACACGTTTTCTTTTCTTTTTTTGTTTATGTTTGCCTGAATCACAATTGACCCATATTCCCTCATTGATATCGTTTCTAATGTATTCAGCGTCGTCTTCCTCAATGTTACGATCAATTCCCATGAGTTGCTCATGAATTGGTTGTCCAACAATGAAGTCATCGTAACATAAGTCAGCATTCTCCTCATCCTCTTCAGTCTCTAAGAACCTCCTCTCTGGTGTCGATAAAACAATAGACCATTTATCATTAGCCGGATCAGAAATGTAAAAAACTTAAGCTGCTTGGCTAGCCATGATGAATGGATCATTCTTGCTTCCTCTCTTACTTAAATCAACCAAAGTAAAACCAAGCTCGTCAGTTTTTACTCCAACGTTGTTGTCAACCCAAGAACACTTAAAAAGTGGAATTTGGAACGCAAAATAATTGAGCTCCCATATTTCTTCAATGACCCCGTAATACGTCATAGTACCTAAAACAGGGTTTCTATCTTTTGCACTTGCAAAGTGCATAGTTTCTGCGACGATATGTATACCACTATTTTGAACCTCTCGAGCATCATCTCTTGACTTTGTATGAAAACGTTTACCCCTTACAATGTACGCTTCATGCTTTGCAACCGCAAAAGTTGGTCCAAGGGCAATACGACTCAACACATCAGATACTCCATGATTCGGTTCGTTCAACTTTGATATAATGGTATTCCTTAACCACCCAATGAAAGTTTGACGATGTTGGTCTGCAACCCATTTTTGTTTATTTTTTTGATTTCTTGGAACCATTGATTGTAACAGCTCCATATGGTCACTGTAAAACAAGTAAGATAAATCAAGTTATTGTTCATCGTGACTTAAGTAATTGTTAATCAAACAAAAGGTACTTACGTTATATATGGTTGAACCTCTGCGTTATTGTTCATCACGACTAATTGAGCTTGATCTAGTTCAAGCTTGGACACTGTCACCATTGTCCCTTTGCCCCTTAATCCTCTATCAACATCATCTGAGTCAGTTCTTGGTTTGCTAATTCCTATTGCCTCAACTCCAGCCATGTACTCTGAACAAAATTCCACAGCCTCTTCAGATATGTAGCACTCAACCATACATGCTTCTGGCCGATAGTTGTTACGCACATAACTTTTAAGTACCTTCATATTTCTTTCAAATGGATACATCCATCTCGCCCACACCGGCCCACACAGCCTTGCTTCTCTCACTAGATGAACCATTAAATGGATCATGATGTCGAAAAAAGATGGCGGAAAAAACTTTTCCAGGTTGCACAATGTTTTGACTACATGTTCATGTAATGCATCTAACTTATCCAATTCTAATTCCTTCCCGCACAGCCTATTAAAGAAAATGCAAACATGTGTCAAACACTCTCGAACATTTTTTGGCAAGACTGATCTAATGGCAATTGGAAGTAGATGTTGCATTAACGCATGACAATCATGTGATTTCAGACCCATTAGTTTCAATTCAGTCTCATTCACCAAGTTTTTGATGTTAGACGAGTAACCATCGGGTACTTTCATATTTGCAAGTGATTTGCAAACTGTTTGTTTCTCTTTTTTGGACAAAGTGAAACAAGCAGGAGGCAAATATAAACGTTCACCTTTCTTCTCAGGTGCCAGAGATTGTCGTATACCCATTTCAACGAGATCTAAACGACTATTTAGACCGTCCTTAGTTTTGCCGGGAATATCAAGTAAGGTACCAATAATACTCTCACACACATTTTTTTCAATATGCATGACATCCAAACAATGTCGAACTAGTAGACTTTTCCAATATGGAAGACGAAAGAAGATTGACTTTCTTTGAAAACAACCATTAGTTTTTTTATTTTTTTGCGTCTTTCCATACTTAAAATCTACAAGTTGAACTTGTTGGAGAATTTGTTCCCCAGACAGTGGCAAAGGAGCCATATCACCCTCTTCAGTACCATCGAATGCTTTCTTCTTCCGTCTATCAGGATGATTTGCAGGCAAGTACCGTCTGTGACCCATATAACACATCTTGTGTCCATTTGCCAAGCGACGAGCCGATGTGTTAGTGCAACAAATCGGACAACCTTCGTAACCTTTTGTGCTTAAGCCTGATAAATTACTATAAGCAGGGAAATCACTGACAGTCCACAACAACACAGCTTTCAGATTAAAAAATTCTTTTTTAAAACCATCATAGACCTGAACCCCGTTCTCATACAATTCTATTAAATCGTCAATCAATGGTTCCAAATATACATCGATATTATGTCCAGGTTGTTGCGGGCCTGATATCATTAAAGAAAGCATGTTAAATTTCCTCTTCATCACTAACCAGGGAGGAAGATTGTACATAACTAGGAAGACAGGCCATGAACTATGACGACTACTTAGAGATCTATGTGGATTTACTCCATCCGCAGACAGACCGAGACGAATGTGTCTTGGTTCAGATTTGAATTCAGGATTTATGTAGTTTACTTTTTTCCAAGCTTGGGAATCTACAGGATGTCTAAGTTTTCCATCTTTCACTCTCTTGGTCTCATGCCAAATCAAATTTTCAGAATGTTCTGCACTACGATATAATCGTTTCAGTCGCGGAATCAAAGGCATGTACCACATCACTTTTTGGGGGATAAGTTTCCTATTCTCCTTACTCTTGTTTACTTTATGGCGGGATAAACCGCAAGTCGGGCAATAATTCATGTCTGCATATTCCTTACGATATAAAATGCAATCGTTCGGACATGCATGAATTTTTTCATACTTCAATCCTATAGAATTTAACGTTTTTTTCACTTCATAAGTAGATTCCGGAAAGCAGTTGGCAAATGGTAAGATATCTTTAAAAGCAGCTAAAAATTGAGTAAAACATTTATCGCTCACTCCATTTTCTGCTTTTATGTTGTAAAACTTTACCATTGTTGGTAATCTTAGTTTTTTACAACCATCGAACAGAGGTTTATCAGCATCACTAAGAAAATTATCGAATTTCTCAGGATCATTAAGAAATTCCTCCTGTGCTTCGTTAAGCAAGTCCAATGGATAATCATCGAAATCATTACCCTCGATATCATCTACCCCCCGCTTTCCTAATGGATATGGATCATTAGGTAAATGTTCGCCATGGTAATACCAATTAGTATAACTTCTATTGAAACCTCGTAAATACACATGGTCCTTAATCATTGTAATATTCCCTTTAGATACATTACAACAATCTACACACGGACAATGAATACGATCGTGATTTGTAGAATTCTTTAAGGCAAACTCTAAAAATGCATCGAACCCTACTTGAAATCGCAGTGTGTCTCTCTCCTCACGCATCCATGATTTATCCATAACAAAAATCCTATCCAAAAAAATTCAGTATTTAGTAACTACTTATAGCTAGTTACTAATTACACAATGTAACTAACTAAGTTTTTCACAATTTATTCATATTAATTTATAAATTACTCAAATTCTCGTTTTAGATTAGTTCATATTATTAGGTTATTTTGTTGATTAGAATGTTATTAAAATGTTAAATATTTTTAATAAATAAAATTGAGGGGAAAAATTGTTGGTAAAGCAATAAAGGTATTAACTAATATTTTCCCATTTTAATTAACTTTTGCTCTTTATTTTCTTTGAAAAATAAAAATCCACATTGAACCTCTCAAATGAAAGAAAAAAAAAAAAGAAGGATTTTATATGTTTATTTTGTTAATGTATTTAGTAACTAATTATATCTAGTTACTAATTACACAATGTAACTAACTAAGTTTCTCACACAATTTATTCATATTAATTTATAAATTACTCAAATTTTCGTTTTAGATTAGTTCATGTTATTAGGTTGTTTAGTTGATTAGAATGTTGGTAAAATTAAAAAGTTTACATAAATGTGAATATTATTATTTTTTATGTGACCTAACTTCTTATTACTATGTTATAATTAACTATATTATGAATGGTTTTAGTAAGATTTATCTTAATTCTACCGAAATTTCGGCAGCATAACGGCTGTAATTGGACGTTCCCAAAAATTTTACAAGTGCCTAAAATAACAAACAAAACAGATAAACAATACAAAATTAATCCACCCATCCGACCGCAGTACATGTATTCGCAGAACCTACTTCACTACGGATGAATATTTAAGATATTCAAACTCAACTAACATGCATTGATAATTAATTATATATTAAGAAAAAGTTAGTTAAAGTATATACCTATAATTGCAAGCCCAAATACGCTACACACAAAATTATGCCGAACCCCTATAATATAAAGAAATACAACGAAATTACAAAATTAATTATTTCATAACTTATAACTAGTTATAAAAAATTGTAACAAGTTACTTAGTTACTAAATTATACATACATATATATAATCAATTATATCTCACACTATTATCTCAAAAAAATAAAATTATATCACACACTAATTCAATTTTAAAATTTTTATTTCTAAACTAATGAAATCCCTCCAATGTCATTTTATTCACAATAATTATATATTGCAAAAAATATATAAAATACAATTACAAAATTTATTTCCATAAAAAATATACACACACTATATACACACACAATATATACACACATTATATAAAAATATTCAATAAAATATACAAATACATATATATACTATACATTGAGGTATAAATTATTACCTAATAACCGCAATCTGACGACTACCGTAAAAAATTCCGGCACTATACACATAAAACACAAAAATATTACTAATAAAATAAAAAAACTCAAATAATAATTTACAAAAATAAAAAATAAAACAATATACATAATACAATAAGAATAGAAGCAATATTTATACCTTAAACGAGGTTGAGATTCAAAGATTTCTCAAGAAAAATGGGTGGCCGGATTTCACACCCAAACTTTACTATTTGGGTTCGGATGACACTCAAAGAGGGTGAAAAATCAAAACTTTTTAGGTGTATGTTATTAAGTATCGAAAATGGAGGATTTTAAAAAAAAAATGGGCTGAAATGGATGAGAAATGGGGGAGATAGGGTGGGGAGAAGGTGGTGGAGGCGAGGGTTTTGGCTGAGAAATGGGGTCTCTGGTTTTTTAGTTTCTGGGTTGCTGAGTGAAGTGGGGAGGAAGAAGAAAGGTTGAACAAAGATATACTCTGATCGACCCTATGGCGTCGGTTCCTTCATAGGAACCGACGGCATAGGGTACACGTGTCAGCAGACTGTGTACCCTATGCCATTGGTTCCTATGCAGGAACCGACGCCATAGGGTAGTTCAGAAAAAAAAATAAATAAATAATTTCCAACCGCCTCTAAATGGTATAATGCAATTTTATACCTACGGTTTTTATCAAAAAACCGCCTCTAAATGTCAATTTCGAACATAGCGAGTATTTTCACACCCTTTAGCTTCCCTTTTTATAAATAGGGTTGAAAAAACTGCCTCTAAAGGCTAATATTGTAGTAGTGCTAATTAAAATTGAATTAGCAACATAATTAACTTTTAAAATATATGAAATTTATTTTTCATTTAATATTTTAAAGTTAATTTTAGAAAAACACTTAGTTAATGATATATATTCTAGATAGTTATTTCTATACTAGTTATTATTTCTAATATTAAATAGGAAAATATCATTGATTGTAAAATTAATTGTTTAATAATTAATTTTGGTACAATCTAAGTTTAGTATATTTTCCTAGTATTAAACTAGAATTAATAATTAAGTTTCCTCTATACTTAATTATTTATTTCTTGAATTTAATACATTTAATTAAATTGAAAATTTCAATATCTAAGTTGATTTTCATCATGATACTTAAATATTGTTATTTTCATGTTATTTAATTAAAGTTGAAAATTATTTTAAGTTTGGAATCTTATTTCAGAATAACTTAAATTTGAATAATTTTCAAAATATATTTTATTTTACTTTATTAATCTTTTTCCCACAATTTTGAAATTGCATTTCTTTGATGCAGAAATTTCGAATTTTATTTGAAAAATAGATTAAAGTTAAAAATTATTTATTTTGGACCAACTTAAATCAATGATTTTTTTTCATTTAATGATTAATTAAAATAAGTGAACTAAAATATATTATAATTAGAAATTGAATTAATTAGTCCATGAAAGTCTAGATAGATATTATCTGTTTTGCTTGAAGTATTTTTCTAGTGTATTTAATTAAATAGAAAATTAACATTTAAGTTGATTCTTAATCATGATACTTAAATATTTGAAATTTTTCTTAAATATTTAATTAAATAGGAAAATTATATTTTTTTTGTTGAAAATTAATTTTTATTAATTAATTTTGGGCCAACATAAAATTAGAGTAATTTTCCAGGATTTATTTTTTATTTTATTTTAAAGCATTTTCGAAAGTAGTATTCTTATACACTTCATTTTTTGAAATGCAATATATATTTATAGAAAATTAAATTTTAGTTGTAAATTAATTTAAATTAATTTTGAAACAACTTAAATTGCATATTTTTCTAAATATTTATGGAAATTATTACTAAGATGGAAATAATTCACATTATTTTCATATCCATCTAAGTATAATTTATAAATATTATGTTGACTTCACTTTTAGCCAACGACAATGAGTCTTTGAATAAGCGATAAACGATATGTCGTAATAAAGCAAATAATAAGAAGAAGAAGACACAGAAATTTTATAGAGGTTCAGCCCCGAGCAGTTCGGTAATAGCCTAATCCTCGTTAGTTGTATTGACTTAAGAATAAGGAAGAAGATTCATTTTCTTATAGCTCTTACAATAGTATCCCTGAATATATAATTCTTAGATAGCCTTAGCTTATAGCGTTTCGGCGTATGATTTCTCCTCTTTTGCCCAGTGAACATTCCTCACTATTTATAGGGCAGGAAACTTGAGGAGGAAGAGTTTCCTCTCTGGTTACAAAGTGCATAACCACAAAGATCGTGGGATCATTGCTGAATGCTAGGATCGTGGGATTGAGGCCGTATACACCGATAGTGGAATCGTTTGTAAGCCATATCCACGCAAGTTGATCCCTGAGTTATAGGGATTGAGCTGGTGACTCAGGAAGTGCTTGGATGAATTTGCTAAGTGTTGCTCATTCTGCACGGCTCGTTGAGTATTCCATTATAGACATGCCAGCAAGGCATCCTGCTCGGCATGCTGATCCGACCAGGTGCTCTAAGTTAATGCCACGTCGCACCATTCTTGTGATGCCACGTCAGAGTGCCAATTTTGGGATAACATTTGCCCCCCCCCAAGTCTGTGCGGGACCTCCGAGGTTACGTATAGACTTCTTCCGAGCTGGCTCTGCCTTGGAAGGGGACACATGTCGAGCATGACCGTTCGAGACTCGATGTGAAGATGACTGGGCGTCCTTTCAGTTTTCGGCTAATTAATGCTCTGACAATTAATATTTTGAAAATCCAAATTTCTCTCTCCACGGCTGACGGTTGCACTCGATTATTTTGATTTCCCATATTTGCTTTCAAGGCGGGAAGTCGAGGCGTCTAAGGTTCCTTTACGTACAATTACCCTTTTGCCTATAAATACTTGGAGTACTGGCACATTACCTCATTTCATCACCCTTCGTTGCTAAGCAAAATTCAGAGCAAAAAGAGAGAATTTTCTAGCTTCAAAGTTGCTGAAGAGCTTTCAGACGATTTCAGGCTTGCTTGAATCCGGACACTTGAATCTTTGAGTAAGTTTCTGACTCCCTTTATGTTTTCCTTTTGCATGCTTGTGCTTTTGAACGTATCTTTGTTGTAGAAAGAACACTGTAGGAAACCCTAGGGTTTGAAACTTCTGCGACTCTTCTTTTCCATGTCCTTGCGTTACCTTTCAGCCGTGAGGCTTACTTTAGAACTGCATTGCGTCTGTTTTTCACTCTACTTTCTTTAAGCTTCATGAACTTTTTTTCCCTAACTCAAGAAAAACTTTCTAACTTCTTGAGTTTAGACTTTTCTTCGAACATGGCTGTTCTTTAATCCGTTGGGTACTCCTGGTCGGCATATTTGCTTGTCTTTTCGCTTGATACTCCATCCAACACTCATCTTGCGTGTTGTCTTTTGTAGATGAACCCAGGTGAGTCTTGGGAGCCCGAGCATCAAATCGACCAGGAACTGCTTCAACTTCTGCACGAAGTCCACCCTCGTCTTTGTGCTAATCATTCACTATGTATTTATAGCATTCCACTAGGGTTAGGTTTGAATTATTTGGCATTTAAAATAATGAAAATATCAGAGGGAAAGCCCTACAAAAGTGGCCGGCCATGCATAGTGGATTTGGGCCTCACTTTTTGCAATTTTGCAGTTTTATCTTTTCTGCATCTTATTTTCTCAAAAACGCCAATTTTCAAATTCAACCATTTAAATGCCAATTCTAACTATTTAATAACTATAAATAATTATTAAATGATATTGTCATTTATCATATTTATCAATTGAACCATACAAAGTATCATAATTAACAAATATGCCCCTAAAACTGTTTCTTTACAATTTCGCCCTTACTTAGTGAAAAATTCACAAATAGACATAGTCTAATTTGAGAATTATAATTGATTAATCAAAACCAAATATATGAGTCTTACAAGCAATATTATCTCAACTAGTGCGGGGACCATGGGTCTATATAACCGAGCTTCCAATAAGCAGATCAAGAATTTAGCACTAAAATTCACTAACTTATTAATTCTTCGTTGAATCCACGCATAGAACTTAGAATTGCACTCTCAGTATATAGAATGCTCTATATGTTCCACCATATAGACACATCATTAGTTATCCATTGTTATAATCCTAATTTGATCAATGATCCTCTATATGAATGATCTACATTGTAAAGGGATTAGATTACCGTTACACCCTACAATGTAATTTATCCTTAAAACACTTAACCCCGTATAAATGATATTTCAGCTTATGTGAAATGAGATCTCCACCATTTATTTTCGTTTGGTCAAGCTCAAAGGAGATCATCCTTTACTTACAATTCGCCAGATAGAAGCTATAGATTCCATGTTTATGATAGCGCTCCCACTCAATTGCACTACCGTGTTCCCAAAATGTACGTATCACCCTGACCCAAAAGTAGGATTAACTAACAAATCAAAGAACACAAATAGCCTCTAGAGATCGAGCCTAATCATAATAGGATTAAGATCATTTGATCTAGGATCAACTAGGCGATATTGACTTGAATAGATATTACGGTAAGTTTAATAAATCTAAGTCAAAGTTCAATATCGGTCCCTTCTGATGCATACTCCATGCATCCAACCAGAGCTTTACTTTAACCAATGCTCTGGAAAGAACATAGCATTTCTCCAAATGCAAGTAAACTCTGTTGTAGATTATCATATCAGTAAAACCCTGTGTCTGATAAATCTAGGAAACTTTATTCACATAGTCATGTTTACTTTCCAATGTGTTGACAGCACAATAAACAGGATCAAGTATGTGAAAAGGGTTTCAGATGAATTCATACATTATGTACATATAATCATGAAATAAATCATGTGAACCATGCAACATTAAATGTTATTTCAGATCTATATTAATAAGTAAATCTGATTATATTGAAATGAGTTTTATTTAGGGCATAAAACCCAACAAACTCCCACTTGCACTAATATAAAACAAAAAGTGCGTTTCAAATAATCTCAACACCTTGATATACAAATCAAGTGTAGTAGTAGTAAACTCCTCGTAATAGGATCTGGAAGGTTGAATTAAACACAACCTTTTCTCCACCATTACTCTTCCTTAATCACAAAATCATTGATAATGTGAAATTCCTCTCTATATGTCTACTCTCTTGGGATACTGGATTCTATACCTTTGGCAACTACTTCTTGGTTAATCAGGAAATTAACACTAGTAGTTAAGGCAATTTGGAATGGTGCCAAAGTTGTAGAGAACTTTTCTTAGACTGAATAAGTACCTTTCCTGCAACTTTAACATTCAGTCTCTCTCTGGTAGACCTAGAGACTTCAGATAGGTTTTTACACTTCTCCAAAATCACTATTCTGTTGGAATTATTTTACCAGGATCTTAGATCTACTCACAAGTATGTTTATTAACACCCTAAATATGAACTTTCTAAAACGATGAAATAAACACGTATAAAGTTTAAGAAACCTTACATTGGGTGCAGCGGAATTAAATGACTCCTTCCGTTCAGATCTCTAACCCTTGTATCCTTTCTGTAGCAGAGTATTATCAAGATCTGAACCTGGATCTCTTTCTCTGAATCTTTGATGCTGAAACTCCTTTGCTGATGATCTTTCTTCACGATCTTCCTCACTATGATTGAGGTATTGCTTGCTGTGTGTGGGCACTACTCTAATCACTAAGGTAATTTCGAAATATGAAGGAAGAAGAGAGACAGAGGGTGGTGGCCAAGGTAGAGAGAGAAAGGCTCAGTTTTTCTGATTCAGAAGTGTAATTTTCCCGAAGCCTTCACTACCTATTTATAGCATTCTACTAGGGTTAGGTTTGAATTATTTGGCATTAAAATTATGAAAATATCAGTTTAAAACGCCTACAAAAGTGGCTGGCCATAGCTTATTGGGTTTGGGCCTTGCTTTTTGCAATTTTGCAATTTTAACACTATTGTATCTGATTTTCTCAAAAATGCCAATTTTCTAATTCAACCATTTAAATGCCAATTCTAACTATTTAATAACTATAAATAATTATTAAATAATATTGTCATTTATCATATTTATTAATTGAACCATACAAAGTATCATAATTAACAAATATGCCCCTAACAACTCTTTCTTTACAATTTCGCCCTTACTTAGTGAAAATTTGACAAATAGACATAGTCTAATTTGAGAATTATAATTGATTAATCAAAACCAATTACATGAGTCTTACAAACAATATTATCTCAACTAGTGCGGGGACCATGGATCTATGTAACCGAGCTTCCAATAAGTAGATCAAGAATTTAGCACTAAAATTCACTAACTTATTAATTCTTCGTTGAATCCACGCATAGAACTTAGAATTGCACACTCAGTATATAGAATGCTCTATATGTTCCACCATATAGACGCATCATTAGTTATCCATTGTTATAATCCTAATGTGATCAATGATCCTCTATATGAATGATCTACACTGTAAAGGAATTAGATTACCGTAACACCCTACTATGTATTTTATCCTTAAAACACTTGACCCCGTATAAATGATATTTCAGCTTATGTGAAATGAGTACTCCACCATTTATGTTCGTTTGGTCAAGCTCGAAGGAGATCATCCTTTGCTTACTATTCGCCAGATAGAAGCTATAGATTCCATGTTTATGTTAGCGCTCCCACTCAGTTGCACTACCGTGTTCCCAAAATGTACGTATCACCCTGACCTAAAAGTAGGCTTGACTAACAAATCAAAGAACACGAATAGCCTTTCAAGATTGAGCCTAATCATAACAGGGTTAAGAACATTTGATCTAGGATCAACTTGGCGATATTGACTTGAATAGATTTTACGGTAAGTTTAATTAAATCTAAGTAAAAGTTCAATATTGGTCCCTTCCGATGCATACTCCATTCATCCAAACTGAGCTTTACTTTAACCAATGTTCTGGAAAGAACATAGCATTTCTCCAAATGCAAGTAAGCTCTTGTTGTAGATTATCATATCAGTAAAACCCTTGTGTCTGATAAATCTAGGAAACATTATTCACATAGTCATATTTACTTTCCAATGTGATGACAGCACAATAAATAGGATCAAGTATGTGAAAAGGGTTTAAGATGAATTTATAAATCAAATAGACAAGCAATTGATAAAGTGAACCAAAACATACACAAATGAATGAAAAATACTTCTGTTTCTTTATTGATGTTAAATAAAATTGATTACATTGAAATGGAGTTTTATTTAAGGCATAAAATCCAACAAACTCCCACTTGCACTAATATAAAACTAATTAGTACATATCAATTAATCCTAAATTCTGACGGTGCTTTTCAAAGGCTGTCACGGCTAGGACTTTTGTAAATGGATCAGCTAGGTTGTCCTCTGTGTCAACTTTCTCAACTAGTACATCCCCTCTTGCCACGTATTCTCTGATAATGTGATACTTCCTTTCAATGTGTTTGCTTCTCTTGTGGCTTCGAGGTTCTTTACTGTTTGTTATTGCTCCATTGTTATCACAAAGTAAGACCAGAGGCTTTTCCATTCCATGAACGACACCTATACTGGTGAAGAACTTTCTTAGCCAGACAAGTTCTTTAGCAGCTTCGGCTGCAGCTATGTATTCAGCTTCCATAGTTGAGTCCGATATCGCGGTTTGTTTTGCACTTCTCCAAACCACTACTCCACCCCCAAGAGTGAACACCATCCCAGATGTAGATTTCCTGTCTTCAAGACTTGCCTGGAAATCTGAATCAGTGTAGCCTATGGGATTTAAAGCACCACCCTTGTAGACTAACACAAGATTCCTTGTACTCTTCAAGTATTTCAGAATATACTTAACTGCATTCCAATGTTCATGTCCTGGATTAGACTGATACCTGCTCACGATTCCAACTGCATAGCAGATGTCAGGTCTAGTGCATAGCATTGCATACATTAGACTCCCAACTGCAGAGGCATAGGGAATTTTTGCCATGTCCTCTATCTCTTGAGGATCAGTCGGAAACTGTTCCTTAGATAGACGAATACCATATCTAGAAGGCATGTTTGCCCCATTGGTGTTGTTCATGGAGAATCTCTCTAAGACTTTGTCTATGTAGGTTGTTTGAGAGAGAGCAAGAGATCTGTTCTTCCGGTTTCTAATAATCTGAATACCAAGAACATAGGCTGCTTCACCCAAATCTTTCATATCGAATTGAGTGTTGAGCCATTCCTTAATGTGAGTCATTTTCTTGATATTGTTTCCAATAATCAAAATGTCATCAACATAAAGGACCAGTATTACTACTATTTTGTCTTCCTTGAGTTGGTAAACACAAGGTTCATCTTCATTCTGAAGAAAGTCGTAGGTCTTGATGATTTCATCAAACCTTTTGTTCCATGAGCGAGAAGCTTGCTTAAGTCCATAGATAGACCTGTTTAATTTGCAAACTTTCTTTTCCTGCCCAGGAAGAACATAACCTTCTGGTTGCTCCATATAGATGGTTTCTTCAAGTACCCCATTAAGGAAGGCAGTCTTGACATCCATTTGCCAGATTTCATAATCGAAAGCAGCAGCTATGGAGAGAAGAATTCGGATGGATTTGAGCATGGCAACAGGACTACAAGTTTCCTCATAGTCCACGCCTTCTCTTTGGGTATAACCCTTGGCTACAAGTCTAGCTTTAAAAGTTTCGACTTTGCCTCCAGCTCCTCTTTTCTTCTTGTAAACCCACTTGCATCCTATCGGATGATAGTCGTCAGGTGCGTTTACATATTCCCAGACTTTGTTCTTTTTCATGGAATCCATTTCTTAATCCATGTTGGCCGACCATCGTTTCCGTTGTAGACTAGCCATTGCCTGTTTATAGGTTAATGGATCGTCATCAATATCGTCACCTACAACCATATTGATTTCACCATCCAAGCCATAACGAGCAGGTTTTGTTGAAACCCTCCCACTACGACGAGGTGCGGTGATCTTCTGAACAGAAACTTTAGTAGTAGATTTCTCAGTTTGTTCAACTGAGGGAGTGGGATTGTCTTCTTCACGAGTGGAAGAGGACGGAACATTGGAAGGACTTATATCTGATAGCAATTCCTCTAGAACAACTTTACTTTTCGGTTTGTAGTCTTTAATATAGTTCTCTTCAAGGAAAGTAGCATTTGTAGAAACAAACACTTTGTTATCCTTGTGACTATAAAATAGTCCACCCCTAGTCTCTTTAGAATTTCCGACAAACATGCATACTTCGGTACGTGATTCAAGTTTGCCTTCTTTCTTTCTTAAGACATGAGCAGGGCACCCCCAAATTCTGTAATGGCGTAAACTAGGTGTACGACCATTCCAAAGTTCGACGGGTGTCTTAGGGACTGCTTTAGATGGAACAACATTTAAAATGTCATTTGCCATCTGTATAACATATCCCCAAAAGGACGTAGACAGAGTTGAATAACTCAGCATAGACCTAACCATTTCCAAAAGAGTGTGATTTCTTCTTTCTGCAACTCCATTTTGTTGTGGAGTGCTTGGGGCAGTGTATTGGGATTCAATTCCAAGTTCAATTAAATGATCTTTGAACTGCATATCCATATATTCTCCACCCCTATCAGTTCGCAAGATCTTTAATGATTTACCTAATTGGTTTTGGGCCAAAGCATGAAACTCCTGAAACTTTTCAAACGTTTCAGATTTCTTTTGCATTAGGTAAAGAAAACTATATCTAGAGAAATCGTCAGTGAAAGTGACAAAATACTCATAACCACCTCGGGCTTTGACATTCAAAGGTCCGCAGACATCGGAATGCACTAACCCTAGAGGGATTTTGGCACCCTCTCCCTTCGCAGAGAAAGAACGTTTAGTCATTTTTCCTTCTAGGCAGGACTCGCATACTGGCAGTTCACCTAAGACGACATTTTTCAATGGACCGCCTTTGGTTAGCCTATTGAGTCTATCAAAGCCTATATGACCTAAACGTAAATGCCATAGATATGTTTGATCATCATTATCAATCTCTTTTCTTTTGAGGTTTCTAGGTCTAGCTACATTGAAAAGTTCACTATTAAGTGAGATTTGTGTATTCGGTCTTAAAACATAAAGCCCTTGTTCCATTGTAGCAACACATATTTGAAATCCATTACGAGAAATTGAACAATTTGTACTCGAAAAATTCAATATATAAGATTGTGTTTGCAAACATGAGACACTAATCAAGTTTCTACTAAAGTTTGGAATAAATAAAACATTTTCTAAAATTAAAAATCTTTGTTGAAACTTGATGCGGGCTTTTCCTCTAGCTTTGACCGATACTAATTCGCCATTGCCAACTTTAAGCTTTAACTCTCCTGGAAGCAGATTTTCCCAAGTTTCAAGCAACTACAGTGAAGAACATACATGGTTAGTAGACCCAGAATCAACAATCCAGACGGATTTGTCGTTCTCTAAAACACATGATTCAAAGACAAACGCATTACCTTCGTTTGAATTGTTTAGAAGCCTGGGACATCGTTCTTCATGATGTCCCTTTTCATTACAATTCGAACATAGAAGATTATGTCTGATAATTGTACTTGAAGAAGCAGCTTTGCTAGATCCTTCATACCTAGTCCTTTTCCTTCGATTATGAATTGCAAACCCAGGGGGACCCATTGCAATCAAATTCCGTTCATGGGCTCGTAATTCTGCTTTGAGCTTGTCCATGTCGGAAGAGTTAGAATTATTGATCATGTAAGAGATAACAAATTCATTATACTCCGGAGGAAGACTATTAAGGATGACTTGGACCCATTGTTCTCTTGATAAATCAATTCCTAGTAGATTTGCCTTTTGGAACTTCAGATTCATCATCAATAGGTGCGAATTTATGCAACTACCAGGATGCATTTTCACATTATAGAGTTCTTTTGCTAAGATATTAACTAGGAGAGGATCGGAGTGAGGGTTATTCATAATGACACTACAACACATCAATAAAACAGAAGTAAGGTTTTGGTTCATAAATTCATACACAGTTCAGAAAATAACAAATAATCACATATGTTATAGAAATACTAAATCTAACATAGTTTATTTTCCAAGGTTTTTCAACAAACTGATACAGTGTCCCGTTTAGGCGAGAGTCAAAGCATCATCCATTGAATAGAGTTGTCAGCTCATCTAAAATGATAACCATTCTAGCAACCTTTTATTCGATCAAGATTGGAATTCAGTGTTGTCTCGTTTAGGCGAGAGTTAAGGCAATTCTATCTTATGAGCTTCCACCATTGTTTCATAATTTGCAAGTCAAGTATGGTCGCCACCATTAGGGTGATCTATACCATACAAAACACTTGCAAACTACTTATCTTTCGAGATTAAACGGTGCGAAATTGCTAATGAACGTTCCTCCATTAGGGAGGATTACTCACTAAAACAAACGCGGTGTAAAACCAACAATGGAGATCGAATGTCTCTTGATTAAAAGCTCATTATTAAAAAAAATATGTATTTTGTATAATCATTTTATTCGATATTATAATGATGAAAAATTACAAATTAAAGTCGGTTTAAATAAAAAATCAACTTTAATTAATTTTCAATTATTATTTAATTCAAAAAATAAATTCGAATAAATATCGAACATGTTCCATATTATAATAATGAAAAATTACAAATCAAAGTTGGTTTAAATAAAAAATCAACTTTAATTAAATTTCAATTATTATTTAAATTCAAAAATAAATTCGAATATTAAATGGAACAAATTTGAAAATATCTTGTTTAAGTTGTTTTAGAAGAATCTAAAAAAAAACTTAAATATCTTTCAAATCTGATTTAATTAAATAAAAATTAAGTTGTAACCACTTAATTTGAAAATATTCCATTTTAAGTTAATATTCGAAAAGATATTAACTTAAAAAATATTTAAAATATTCCATTTTAAGTTAATATTCGAAAAGATATTAACTTAAAAAAATATCTAAAGAATCTTAATAACCAATGCCTAAAATTGCTCAACTTAATTTTGAAATTTTAAATCCAAAAGATATTTAGATTTAAGTTGGTTAGTTGTAGATAACTAAATATTAACTTAAATAGGAATATTTAATGAAAAATTTAAATTAAGCTTCAGAAAGAATCTAGATAGTTATAATTCTATATTTAATTAAATACAAGAAAATACATATAGTTTAGCTTAGAATTTAAAATTCTTTAAACTATGGTTTTCTTAAATTAATTTCAAAATAAATAAAATTAATTATGTTGCTAATCAATTTTATTAGGTTAAACTAGTATAATTAACCTAGTACAGTTATTCAAATCAGCCAAATGGGCCTTCACAATTGGGGTGGTTCATGTGAGGGGGTACTTCAATATGTCGTACCCACTACTATGGCTCCCAACTCTCACACAAGGCCCAAAAGAGAAGAATTTAACCTTAAAATGAACAACTGTTATTAATTGAACAGGCCCAAAACTAAATGGACCTAAATAAAATCTATCAATGACTATGATATTTTATTTAGCAACAACAACCTATATGCATCGATAATGAAATTAAACACATAGGCTCACACAGGCACACTTTGGATGAGTCCTATCATGTTGCTAGGTCATACACAGATGAAAGAAGATTGTAAATATACCTGTTACAAATTATTAACTTGACCAAGGGAGCCATGAGTTAAAATCAGATCATTGGATCTGTCAACAAGTTAACCATGGCTATTTGCAATCAAGCAATAATAGGTTTTGAAAACTTACACACAAGCTAAAACACATACTCCTGCAACAAGGTTAGCTGGATAGTTGGATGTAGGATTTATTTAATTTTAAATTAAATAATTAATTTCGAAATAAATAGTTAATTAAATAAAAAAAAATATTTTCGAAAATTAAATAAAATTTGAAAAAAAAAATTCGAAATTTAAATTTAAAATTAAACCTACAATTTTGAAAAATTAGGTTTCAACCAACCTAAATATCATTTCAAAATTTTCTAACTACTTTTAAAAATTAAATGTTATTTTATAAATAAAAATTAAATAAAAATTAAAAAAGATAAATGAATATCTTTTTCAGATTTTAAATGTAATTTAAATAAATAAAATAACAAAAATTTAAAAGTTAGCAAAATATCTTACATCCTTTATAAAATTACATGATTATAGTTATCTTATTTTAAATTTAAATAAGGTCAAATTATTTAAAAAAAAAAAATTAATTTAAAATATTTAAAATCTGACCTTAAATTTAAAAATAAGATAAGATATAATCAAATTTAAAAATAAGATAGATTATTAAGCAAAAAAGATAGATACTAACTATTTTTAAATTCAAATTACACTAATATCATGAATTAAATTTAAAAAAAATATTAAATTAATTCATTATGATAATTAGAATTGAATTAGGAATAGTAATAGTATAAATACAGTACTACACAAAAAATCGGAAGTTAATTCCATGAAAAAACGAAGAAAAACGGAAAAAATTGCAAGTTGTACGGACGGGATGCAGTGCATACCCGTCTGCGCGCGTATGCTAGGTGCTGGGCCGAGTTTGCTCGGCAGAATCATGTCGTGCATGATTTCTGCGCGCGCAGGTGGGTTTCAGCACAACCCCGTTTTTTTCGAATCTTCAAAAAATCTTAACTAATTCAAATTAAATCGAAATTGAGTTCTGTAAAAAAGTAACTTGCTTAATTTTTTCCATACTATCCAATAAAAATAATTCCAGAAACAGATATTCAATTATTTTTTACGAAAATTCACAAACATCAATCAATCATCAAATAACACTCAATACAACATGATACCATCCAAAAATAAAACAAACAATCGTTTTAAAGTCCAAATTTCTTGCAAGTAAATCAATTGCCATGGTTCTGAGGCCAATTGTTGGAATTATTTTTCCAGGATCTTAGATCTACTCACAAGTATGTTTATTAACACCCTAAATATGAACTTTCTAAAACGATAAAATAAACACGTATAAAGTTTAAGAAACCTTACATTGGGTGCAGCGGAATTAAATGACTCCTTCCGTTCAGATCTCTAACCCTTGTATCCTTTCTGTAGCAGAGTATTATCAAGATCTGAACCTGGATCTCTTTCTCTGAATCTTTGATGCTGAAACTCCTTTGCTGATGATCTTTCTTCACGATCTTCCTCACTATGATTGAGGTATTGCTTGCTGTGTGTGGGCACTACTCTAATCACTAAGGTAATTTCGAAATATGAAGGAAGAAGAGAGACAGAGGGTGGTGGCCAAGGTAGAGAGAGAAAGGCTCAGTTTTTCTGATTCAGAAGTGTAATTTTCCCGAAGCCTTCACTACCTATTTATAGCATTCTACTAGGGTTAGGTTTGAATTATTTGGCATTAAGATTATGAAAATATCAGTTTAAAACGCCTACAAAAGTGGCTGGCCATAGCTTATTGGGTTTGGGCCTTGCTTTTTACAATTTTGCAATTTTAACACTATTGTATCTGATTTTCTCAAAAATGCCAATTTTCTAATTCAACCATTTAAATGCCAATTCTAACTATTTAATAACTATAAATAATTATTAAATAATATTGTCATTTATCATATTTATTAATTGAACCATACAAAGTATCATAATTAACAAATATGCCCCTAACAACTCTTTCTTTACAATTTCGCCCTTACTTAGTGAAAATTTGACAAATAGACATAGTCTAATTTGAGAATTATAATTGATTAATCAAAACCAATTACATGAGTCTTACAAATAATATTATCTCAACTAGTGCGGGGACCATGGGTCTTTATAACCGAGCTTCCAATAAGTAGATCAAGAATTTAGCACTAAAATTCACTAACTTATGATGCTCTATATGTTCCACCATATAGACGCATCATAAGTTATCCATTGTTATAATCCTAATGTGATCAATGATCCTATATATGAATGATCTACATTGTAAAGGAATTAGATTACCGTAACACCCTACTATGTATTTTATCCTTAAAACACTTGACCCCGTATAAATGATATTTCAACTTATGTGAAATGAGTACTCCACCATTTATGTTCGTTTGGTCAAGCTCGAAGGAGATTATCCTTTGCTTACTATTCGCCAGATAGAAGCTATAGATTCCATGTTTATGTTAGCGCTCCCACTCAATTGCACTACCGTGTTCCCAAAATGTACGTATCACCCTGACCCAAAAGTAGGCTTAACTAAGAAATCAAAGAACACGTATAGCCTTTCAAGATTGAGCTTAATCATAACAGGATTAAGAACATTTGATCTAGGATCAACTTGGCGATATTGACTTGAATAGATTTTACGGTAAGTTTAATTAAATCTAAGTCAAAGTTCAATATCGGTCCCTTCCGATGCATACTCCATGCATCCAAACTGAGCTTTACTTTAACCAATGTTCTGGAAAGAACATAGCATTTCTCCAAATGCAAGTAAACTCTTGTTGTAGATTATCATATCAGTAAAACCCTTGTGTCTGATAAATCTAGGAAACTTTATTCACATAGTCATATTTACTTTCCAATGTGATGACAGCACAATAAATAGGATCAAGTATGTGAAAAGGGTTTAAGATAAATTTATAAATCAAATAGAAAAGCAATTGATAAAGTGAACCAAAACATACACAAATGAATGAAAAATACTTATGTTTCTTTATTGATGTTAAATAAAATTGATTACATTGAAATGGAGTTTTATTTAGGGCATAAAACCCAACATATTCCACCCCCAGAGTAATCACCATCTTTTAGAAAGATTTTCTAGCACAAAGGCAAATTTCGAAATCTGATGTGGTGTAGTCTAAGAGTTTTAAACACACCCTTATAAACTAACATATAGTTCCTCTTCTTAATCTTAAGATTTACTTGATTGTCTTCTAATGTTCTTCTCCAGGATTAATCTGATACCTACTCATTACTCCCACTCAACAGCAGGTGTCTGGTCTAAGGCAAACTAAATCATATCTGAGACCTCTCACTGTTGATTTAAGAAATTCTTTCATGGCTTTATCTTTTCTGGAATAGTTGAGACTTTTCCTTAGATAAATAAAATCTATGTCTAAGAAGTTGTGAAGCTTCTATAGATTGCCATTAGAAAGAAAATGCTTCAGCATCTTACTAAAGTAAGTTGCTTGCATTAGAGTAAGTAATTACCAGGTATACCATAAGCCATAGGTTTAGATAAACTCAAACCTATAATACTAGGAACAGGAAGTTTTGTTAAGTCCATTGAATAGACTTATACACGAAAATTTCCTTTTATGTCCTTGTGATAGAAAAATTCAGGTTACTCCATGTGAATGGATTAAACCATAGTTCTCTTGGCTTTTCTTCTTAGTTTCTTATCTTGACAATCCATTACTTGTTTAAACTTACAATGGATTTTAATCACTAGTGTCTTCCAAGTCATAAGAAGTGAAGTTCCTAGAAACTCTCCCACTACGACAAGGTACCGTGAATTATGTCTAAGAAAACTAAATGGTATTAACCTCTTTGGTTGTGACAAGACAACAGAGGCAGTGGGATCATCATATGTCAAATAAGATGATTGAACACTTTTGGAATCAAGAAATAAATATCTCCTTTATTTGCTACTTTATTTTCAGACTTAGTCATTATCTTAGAAAAGTAGTATTTGTTTGAACAAACACTTTCTTATCTATTGACTATGGGATGGTCCACCCCTAATCACTTAGAATAGCTAACAAATCATGGTTAACAATTCTAGCTTTTCTTAAGATTTTGATTAAGTCATCCATGAATCTAGTAATGATTTACATTAAGTATACAACCATTACATCATTCTGAAATTGTATTACCATAGAAGGATTTAGGCAACGACTAGTAACTAATCATCAATATGCAACTCGAATTTCTGGAGAGGTAAGTTTGGATATAATTCAAAAATCAATTTAATGATCTTTGAACTGCATATCTACTAACTATTTCTCCACCCCTATCAGTTCGCAAGATCTTTAACCACTTACCTTAATGATTTTTCACCATTGCTAGAAATTAATGAAATTTTCAAACATTTCAAATTTCTTTACATAAGGTATAATCTAGAGTGATCATTTTAAGAATACAACGAAAAACTCATATCTACCCCCGAATGTACATCCATCTGCGAATGAGATGAACTACTTTCAGTGGATATAGGCATATTAACTCTTTGCAGAGATTGATCTTGTCAAAACCACTATGAACAAGATACAAATGCCATAGATTAAAAAAACTGTGGTAGTGTCTTTTGATGACTTAGGTTTAGTTACATCAAAGAGTTCTTGAAATACTTCAAGTGGATCCTGGTCACAGAATACTAAACTCATATTCCATACAGTTTGAATCCATTAATAGAAGATGGATATTAAACACTTGAGAAAGTGTAACTGTATTGTATTCTGGAATTAGAAATATAAGAAAATTTCTGTTTGGAATCTAAAATTAAAGTCAAAGACTTAAATTTATACCAAATATTATGAGTAATTCTATCTTGGACCACCACTACTAATTTAACTTTAATTCTGATTTGCCCATACAAGTAGGAGATTTCTAAGATTGAGGATTTATATCAATTAGGAATAGAATTTCGGGATTATAATCATATGCGTCATTTAATTTCTTAAGAGAAAATATAGAATGACATGAAATGATTTATAGACCATTCATCCAATGATATGTTATTGAGCTAATTCGCAATGAATAAGCTAAGAGGAATTAGGATAATTTCGTTTATAAATAAGAATCCAACGGTGCTTCGATTAGCGAGAGTCAAAGTAATCTTATTTATATAATCTTCTTGTTTCATATTGTAAAAATACTAGTCTAAGGTGTCATCAATTGATGAACAGCTAGACGTCGCATATACAATATTTATCTTTCGAGATCTAACAATATTATGTATGTCTAATGGTGACAATCCATTAGGGATTTGTCACATTAGAACAACAAAATAAGTCGACCAACAATGAAGATTCGAAATTAAACTGCAATTTAATAACAGAAAATAACATGGTTCAATATAAATTCATACACAATTCAGAAATTAGTAAACATATAGCAAGTAGGAATGACAAGTGAAAATACTAAAACATACAATCCTAAATAATTTCCAAGGTTTTCAACAAACTGATACAGTGTCCCGGTAGGCGAGAATCAAAGTATCATTCATTGAATAGAGTTGTCAGCTCATCTAAAATGCAAACCATTCTAGCAACCTTTTATTCGAGCAAAATAAGAATCCAACGTTGTCCCGGTAGGCGTGTAATATCCAGTACAAGTATATTATTTTTGGTATATTATTGTGTGTTTTGATATGTTATTGTTGCATTAAATAAAATATGAATATTATTGGTATTTGCTAAGTACAATTATATAGTTAATTAGATTAAGTATTAATTTATATTAATTATATTAGAGAATAAGTTATTAGTAAATAGTTGTATGATTAAGTGATAAGATTTGTTATACATGTAATAGGAATATAGATAAAAATTAGTATACTATTTTATACGTATAGGTTTATTAAATAAATAAGACTAGTGGTATTTATAATAGGAATATATATATTTTGTATAAGCTTGATAATAAAATATATATATATATTTATAAAGGCTATAGTAATAGATGAATAGAGAGAGAGACATGTGAGAGTGAGAGAAGAATGGGGAAGTTAGTTTAGGATATTTGACTTAGTTGAATTTAAATTTAAATTATGAGGAATGTTATATTAGTAATTAATTAATATTTTATTCCTTAAAAAAAATAAAAGGTATAGCTGAGTTTAAATTTTAAATTCCTAGATTTTATCTAATCAGTTGAATATATACGATATGGTTTTACCATTCAATGAAACGATGAACACAAATTTCAGCCTCTACTTCTTTCTCTCCACTTAGATAATTCTTAAATCTCTCATAGCCTCTATCACACCAAATTACAGCATAGCATAAATTGAAGCCTCTATCACAGTATTCGATTTCTAAGGTAAAAACTTTTACTGTCTCTTAATGTTAGGGTTGGATGTAGGTTTTTCGTAAGTATGTTTTATTTTCGTTTCCAGAGAAATAGGTTTTCATAAAACTGCCATATCTCTCTCCTTGTATGTCCGTTTTCAGTGATCTAGGTACCGTTTTAAAGATAATTTAATGTTCTACATTTTTCATGAAGAAACTATTTCCTAATTCTGATTATTTTGATGTCAAAAAATTCATGTTTTACACTGACTTTCGAATTACAGTTTTTTTAAAATTTCTTTTCGATATTGCCTTAGTAAAAGTGTGATATCCCTCTCGATATCTATTATTTTCAAGCGATTCTTGTACTGTTAGAAAGATAATTCAATAATCCATATTTTCTTTGAAGAAACCTTTCCCTAATTCGGAGTTCTTACCAGTCAAAAGTTAGTATCTTTACTCGGTTATGATATTTCGTTTTAAGTTTTATTTCAGAAAAAGTGTCTTCAGTAAAAATTCAATATCTCTCTCACTTTTGATCCATTTTAAAAGATATTTATCTCGTTTTAAAGCTTAGAAAAATAGATACATTTTTTATGAAGAAAGTATTGTCTAGATCGGGGTGTAACTATTTTATAAATATTTATTTTTGGGCTGTATTCAGAAATCAGCGTGATCCAGAATTTTAAAGAAACTGTTTTGAGAAAACATGCATAACTCCTAGGTTATAGCTCCGATTTTGATGATCTTTATACCGTTAGAAAGGTATTTCAATTAACTAAAAACTTTGTGAACAGTAGGACTTCTAATTCAAACGTTTTATGAGTCAAATTCTAGGCTAAACTTGCTGTACAGTAAGAGTAATAAATATATTGAGTTTATCGGTGGACTAAGGGTTTCACTAATTGTTATAGGGCCTAGAAGGTATCGTAGGAGTTAATTACAGCGGAGTTGAGGTAAGAAAAAATAATTATACTTTATACTTGCTTTTTATATGATTTGAGTATCTAGTATGACTGCTTGAATAAATTGTATTGAAACTGTGGAATGTGATAGTTTCGGTGAAATAGTGTTTTATCGATGAATTGTATATGGCTGTTTAATCATGTTCCAGGTACTTGGAAGTGGTTGGAAACCACACATGTATGGTGATGTGGTAAGTGAGGCAGTGTACGTAAGGGTGCACTGGTTATTGGTACTGCGTTCTGGTTAAGAACGTAAGACACTCCAGATTTGTATGGAAGCTGGAGTGTGATTGTGAGTGTGAGTGTGTGGTATTTCAGTATTTGTGTGGCTGCCTCTATTTATACTTATGATTAGGTTGTTGTATGTTTGATGTATATGTTTGTGCTATGATGTGTGAATGCTGGTACATAGTATTTTGTTTTTCCTTACTGGGCTTTGCAGCTCACCCCTTATTTACCCCCTATGTGCAGATAAGTAAGCCTGTAAGCTTTCAGTGACAAGTTGAGTCTGGGCAGCATGGGGTGTATCTCGTGTGATCATGTAACTGCGTGTGGTCTTGGCCATCTTCCGCTGAATTTTTTTTTTAATTTATTAAACTTATCGAGGATGTTGTCGCTTAAATTTTCTATTACTTTTCCCTAAGTGGTAATACTTTATTTTCAACTGGGTACTCATGTTTTGAAAAGTGTTATTTTTTTTAATAAAGGCAACATTAGTATCTTAACGCCAGTTTATTTATGGCATCTTATTTTACGTAAGTAAGGGCGTTACAAGGCGAGAGTCAAGGTTATTCTTATTTTATGAGCTTCCACCATTGTTTCATGTTTTATAAGTTTATCTCTAAGTAGTCAACGTAGGGGAGAGTCTAATAGAGACGAAAACTTACAAAACACTTATCAAATGAGATCTTACGGTGTTAAATGCGTTCAACGAATAACCATCCATAGGGGGACGAAGTCTAGCGTCTCGAGGTTATATTGAAAACATTTAACTATTGTAAGACCAACAATGGAGACCGAATGTCCTAATAATAATAAAGCTCATTATTTAAGGAGAGATGTATTTTCTTTGATACTTATTTTAATCTATTTAATTTAAATATATATTTATTTAATTAAAATTTCCAATTTAGAATCAAAAATTCTAAATATAAATTTTAATTTAATATTTATAAATTTTACTTAGATGGATATGAAAATAACATAAATTATTTCCATCTTAGTAATAATTTCCAATAAATATTTAGAAAAATATTCAATTTAAGTTGTTACAAAATTAATTTACAACTCAAATTTAATTTTCTATAAATATATATTGCATTTCGAAAAATTGAAGTATTTAATAATACAATTTTCGAAATTGCTTGTTAAAATAAAAATAAATCCTAGAAAAATTATTCTAATTTAATGTTGGCCCAAAATTAATTAATAAAATTAATTTACAACAAAAAAAATATAATTTTCCTATTTAATTAAATATATAAGAAAAATTTCAAATATTTAAGTATGATGATGAAAATCAACTTAAATATTAATTTTCTATTTAATTAAATACACTAGAAAAATATTTCAAGCAAAAACAGATATATCTATCTAGATTTTCATGGACTAATTAATTTATTTTCTAATTAAATATATTTTACTTCATTTATTTTCATTAATCATTAAAAAAAATCATTGATTTAAGTTGGCCCAAAATTAAAATAAATAATTTACAACTTTAATCTATTTTTCAAATAAAATTCGAAATTCCAGCATTTAAGAAATGCAATTTCAAAATTTGATTAATAAAATAAAGAAAAAATATATTTTGAAAATTATTTAAATTTAGTTGAAAAAATAAATTTCAACTTAAAATAATTTTCTATTTAATTAAATGTCATGAAAAAGAAATATTTAAGTATCATGATGAAAATCAACTTAGATATTTAATTTTCAAATTAATTAAATGTATTAAATTCAAGAAATAAATAATTAAGTGTAGAGAAGGCTTAATTATTAATCTCTAATTTAATACTACGAAAAATATACTTAAAATAAATTGTACCAAAATTAATTATTTAAATAATTGATTTCACAATGTATAATATTTTCCTATTTAATATTAGAAATAATAAGTAGTCTAGAAATAACTATCTAGAAAATATCTTATTTGACTAAGTATCTTTTCCTCAAAATTTGAAAAAATATCTAATTTAAGTTGTTTAGAAAAAATCTAGAACTTAAATATTTTCAAATTTAAATTTAAATAAATGTCAAAAATTAAGTTGTAACCACTTAATTTGAAAATATTCCATTTTAAGTTAATATTTGAAAAAATATCAACTTAAAAAATATCTAAAGAATCTTAATAACCAATTCCTAAAATTTCTCAACTTAATTTTGAAATTTTAAATCCAAATGATATTCAGGTTTAAGTTGATTAGTTAGTGATAACTAATTTTCAACTTAAATAGGAATATTTGATGAAAAATTCAAATTAAGCTTCAAAAAAAATCTAGATGGTTATAATTCTATATTTAATTAAATACAAGAAAATATATATAGTTTAGCTTAGAATAAAATTCTTTAAACTATGGTTTTCTTAAATTAATTTCAAAATAAATAAAATTAATTATGTTGCTAATCAATTTTATTAGGTTAAACTAATTTAATTAACCTAGTACAGTTATTCAAATCAGGCAAATGGACCTTCACAATTGGGGTGGTTCATGTGAGGGGGTGCTGGGTTCAGTATGCCGTACCCACTTCTATGGCTCCCAACTCTCACACAAGGCCCAAAAGAGAGGAATTTAACCTTAAAATGAACAACCGTTATTAATTGAATAGGCCCAAAAACTAAATGGGCCTAAATAAAATCTATCAAGAACTATGATATTTTATTTAGCAACAACAACCTATATGCATCTATAATAAAATTAAACACATAGGCTCACATAGGCACACAATTTGGATGGATCCTATCGTGTTGCTAGGTCATACACAGATGAAAGAAGATTGTGAAAATTACCTGTTACAAATTATTTACTTGACCAAGGGAGCCATGAGTTAAAATCAGATCATTGGATCTGTCAACAAGTTAACCATGGCTATTTGCAATCAAGCAATAATAGGTTTTAAAAACTTACAAACAAGCTAAAACACATACTCCTGCAACAAGGTTAGCTGGATAGTTAGATGTAGGATTTATTTAATTTTAAATAATTAAATAAAAAAAAATTATTTTCGAAAAATAATAAAATAAAATAAAATTTAAATATTTTCGAAATTAATAAAATAATATTTAAAATTAAACCTACAATTTTAAAAAATTAGGTTTCAACTAACCTAAATATCATTTCAAAATTTGCTAACTACCTTTTTAAAATTTAATGTTATTTTATAAATTAAATATTCAATAAAAATAAAAAAGATAAATAAATATCCTTTTCAGATTTTATGATTTAATTTAAATAAGATAACAAAATTTAAAAGTTAGCAAAATATCTTAAATCTATTTAAAATATCATGATTATAGTTATCTTATTTTAAATTTAAATAAGGTCAAATTATTTAAAAAAATTAATTTAAAAAATTTAATATCTGACCTTAAATTTAAAAATAAGATAAGATATAATCAAATTTAAAAATAAGATAGATAATTAAGCAAAAAAAAAGATAGATATTTACTATTTTCAAATTTAAATTACACTAATATCATGAATTAAATTTAAAAAAATATTAATTAATTAATTATGATAATTAGAATTGAATTAGGAATAGTAAATGTATAAATACAGAACTACACAAAAAATCGGAAGTTAAATCCATGAAATAGCATGAAAAAACGAAGAAAAACGAAAAATTTGCTAGATGTACGGACAGTATGCATTGCATACTATCCATGGGCGCGCAACAGGGTGCTTGGGCGTGGTTTCTCGGCGCAGGGGGCTGCTAGCAGCCTCTCCGCGCGCGCAAATGGTGCAACGACACCACCCCGATATTTTCAAAACTTCAAAAAATCATAACTAATTCAAATTAAATCGAAATTGAGTTCTGTAAAAAAGTAAATTTCTTAATTTTTTCCATACTATCCAATAAAAATAATTTCAGAAACAGATATTCAATTATTTTTTACAAAAATTCACAAACATCAATCAATCATCATATAACACTCAATACAACATGATACCATCCAAAACATCAAACAATCGTTTTAAGTCCAAATTTCTTGCAAGCAAATCAATTACCATGGCTCTAAGGCCAGTTGTTGGAAATTATTTTACCAGGATCTTAGATCTACTCACAAGTATGTTGATTAACACCCTAAATATGAACTTTCTAAAACGATGAAATAAACACATATAAAGTTTAGGAATCCTTACATTGGGTGCAGCAGAATAATATGACTCCTTCCGTTCAGATATCTAGCCCTTGATTCCTTTATGTAGCAGAGCATTATCAATATTTGAACATGGATCTCTTTCTCTTATTCTTTAGTGCTGAAACTCCTTCTTGCTGAAAGTCTTTCTTCACGATCTTCCTCACTATGATTGAGGTATCACTTGCTGTGTGTGGGCACTACTCTCACACTAAGAATTTCGAAATCTCAATGAGGAAGAGAGAGAGAGAGTGGTCGGCCAAAGATAAGGAGAGAGAGGCTCAATTTTTCTAAATGAAAAAGTCAGAAGAAAAGTGTGAAATTTTAAGTGTGTTAAATTTCCTGAAGTTTTCACTATCTATTTATAGCATTCCACTAGGGTTAGGTTTGAATTATTTGGCATTTAAAATAATGAAAATATCAAAGGAAAAACCCTACAAAAGTGGCCGACCATGAATAGTGGATTTGGGCCTCACTTTTTGTAATTTTGCAGTTTTATCTTTTCTACATCTGATTTTCTCAAAAACGCCAATTTTCAAATTCAACCATTTAAATGCCAATTCTAACTATTTAATAACTATAAATAATATTGTCATTTATCATATTTATTAATTGAACCATACAAAGTATCATAATTAACAAATATGCCCCTAACAACTCTTTCTTTACAATTTCGCCCTTACTTAGTGAAAATTTGACAAATAGACATAGTCTAATTTGAGAATTATAATTGATTAATCAAAACCAATTACATGAGTCTTACAAACAATATTATCTCAACTAGTGCGGGGACCATGGGTCTATATAACTGAGCTTCCAATAAGCAGATCAAGAATTTATAACCTAAATTCACTAACTTATTAATTATTCGTTGAATCCACACATAGAACTTAGAATTGCACTCTCAGTATATAGAATGCTCTATATGTTCCACCATATAGACACATCATTAGTTATTCATTGTTATAATCCTAATTTGATCAATGATCCTCTATATGAATGATCTACACTGTAAAGGGATTAGATTACCGTTACACCCTACAATGTATTTTATCCTTAAAACACTTAACCCCGTATAAATGATATTTCAGCTTATGTGAAATGAGATCTCCACCATTTATTTTCGTTTGGTCAAGCTCAAAGGAGATCATCCTTTACTTACTATTCGCCAGATAGAAGCTATAGATTCCATGTTTATGATAGCACTCCCACTCAATTGCACTACCGTGTTCCCAAAATGTACGTATCACCCTGACCCAAAAGTAGGCTTAACTAACAAATCAAAGAACACGAATAGCCTCTAGAGATCGAGCCTAATCATAACAGGATTAAGATCATTTGATCTATGATCAACTAGGCGATATTGACTTGAATAGATATTACGGTAAGTTTAATAAATCTAAGTCAAAGTTCAATATCGGTCCCTTCCGATGCATACTCCATGCATCCAACCTGAGCTTTACTTTAACCAATGCTCTGGAAAGAACATAGCATTTCTCCAAATGCAAGTAAACTCTGTTGTAGATTATCTTATCAGTAAAACCCTGTGTCTGATAAATCTAGGAAACTTTATTCACGTAGTCATGTTTACTTTCCAATGTGTTGACAGCACAATAAACAGAATCAAGTATGTGAAAAGGGTTTCAGATGAATTCATACATTATGTACATATAATCATGAAATAAATCATGTGAACCATGGAACATTAAATGTCATTTCTGATCTATATTAATAAGTAAATCTGATTATATTGAAATGAGTTTTATTTAGGGCATAAAACCCAACAGAACCATGTTATTTTCTGTTATTAAGTTGTAGTTTAATTTCAAATCTTCATTGTTGGTCTAACTTGGTTTGTTTTTCTAATGAGATAAATTCGTAATGGATTTTCACCATTAGACTAACATAATAGTGTTAGATCTCGAAAGATAAATATTGTATATGCAACATCTAGATGTTCATCAATTGATGACACCTTAGAATAGTATTTTACAATATGAAACAAGAAGATTGTATAAATAAGATTACTTTGACTCTCGCTAATCGGAGCATCGTTGGATTCTTATTTAATACGAAATTATCCTAATTCCTCTTAGCTTATTCATTTCGAATTAGCTCAATGACATATTATTGGATGAATGGTCTATAAATCATATAAAGTCATTTTATATTTTCTCTTAAGAAATTAAATGACGAATATGATTATATTCCCAAAATTCTATCTCGAAATGATATAAATCCTCAATCTTAGAAATCTCCTACTTGTATGGGCAAATCAACTTAGAGTTAAAATTACTAGTGGTGGTCCAAGAAAGAATTACTCATTATACAGTTACACTTTCACAAGTGTTTAATAACCATTTTCTTTCAATGGATTCAAACTGTATGAGTTTAGTATTCTGTGACCAGAATCCACTTGCACTATTCTAAGAACTCTTTGATGTAACTAAACCTAAGTCATCAAAAGACACAACCATATTTTATAAATCTATGGCATTTGTATCTTGTTCATAGTGGTTTTGACAAGATCGTTCTCTGCAAAGAGTTAATATGCCTATATCCACTGAAATTAAGTTCATCTCATTCGCAGATGGATGTACAATCAGGGGTGGATATGAGTTTTCGTTGTATTCTTAAAACGATCACTCTATATTTTACCTTATGCAAAAAGAAATTTGAAATGTTTGAAAAATTTCATGAATTTCTAGCAATGGTGAAAAACCATCAAGGTAAGTGGTTAAAGATCTTGCGAACTCATAGGAGTGGAGAAATAGTTAGTTGATATGCAGTTCAAAGATCATCAATTTAATTTTTGAATTATATCCAAACTTACCTCCCCAGAAATTCGATTTGCATATTGATAATTAGTTACTAGTCGTTGCCTAAATCTTTCTATGGTAATATAATTTCAGAATGATGCAATGGTTGTATACTTAATGTAAATCATTACTAGATTCATGGATGACCTAATCGAAATCTTAAGAAAAGCTAAAAATGCTAACCATGGTTTGCATATTTGTTAGCTATTCTAAGTGATTAGGGGTGGACCATCCCATAGTCATTAGATAAGAAAGTGTTTGTTTAAATAAATACTACTTTTCTTAGAAAATGACTAAGTCTGAAAATAAAGTAGCAAATAAAGGAGATAATTTTTTTTCTTGATTCCAAAAGTGTTCTATCATCTTATTTGACATATGATGATTCCACTGCCTCTGTTGTCTTGACACAACCGAAGAGGTCAATACCATTTAGTTTTCTTAGACATAGTTCACGGTACCTTGTCGTAGTGGGAGAGTTTCTAGGAACTCACTCTTCTTATGACTCGGAAGACACTAGTGGTTAAAATCCAATGTGAGTTTAAACAAGTAATGGATTGTCAAGATAAGAAACTAAGAAGAAAAACCAAGAGAACTATAGTTTGATCCATTCACATGGAGTAACCTAAAGTTTTCTATTACAAGGACATAAAAGGAAATTTTCGTTAATAAGTCTATTCAATGGACTTAACAAAACTTCTTGTTCCTAGTATTATAGGTTTGAGTTTATCTAAACCTATGGCTTGTGGTATACCTGGTAATTACTTACTCTAATGCAAGCAACTTACTTTAATAAGATGCTGAAGCATTTTCTTTCCAATGGCAATCTATAGAAGTTTCACAACTTCTAAGCATAGATTTTATTTATCTAAGGAAAAGTCTCAACTATTCCAGAAAAGATAACGCCATGAAACAATTTCTTAAATCAACAGTGAGAGGTGTCAGATATGCTTTTGTATGCCTTAGACCAGACACCTGCTGTTGAGTGGGAGTAATGAGTAGATATCAGATTAATCCAGGAAAGGAACATTGGAAGACAATCAAGTAAAGCTTAAGATTAAGAAGATGAACTATATGTTAGTCAATAAGGGTGTGTTTAAAACTCTTAGACTACACCACATCAGATTTCAAGACTTGCCTTCGTGCTAGAAAGTCTGCTAATAAAATGGTGACTACTCTGGGGGTGGAGTAGTGACTTTGGAGAAGTGTAATAACCTATCTGAAGTCTCTTAGTCTACCAGAAAGAGACTGAATGTTAAAGTTGCAGGAAACGTACTTATTCAGTCTAAGGAAAGTTCTATACATTTGTGGCACCGTTCCAACTTGCCTTTTACTAGTGTTACTTCCTGAATAACCAAGAAGTAGTTGCCAAAAGTATAGAATCCAGTATCCCAAGAGAGTAGACATACAGAGAGGAATTTCACGTTATCAAGGATTTTGTGATTAAGGAAGAGTAATGGTGGAGAAGAGGTTGTGTTTAATTCAACCTGTCAGATCCTATTACGAGGAGTTTACTACTATTACACTTGATTTGTATATCAAGGTGTTGAGATTATTTGAAATGCACATTTTGTTTTATATTAGTGCAAGTGGGAGTTTGTTGGGTTTTATGCCCTAAATAAAACTCATTTCAATATAATCAGATTTACTTATTAATAAAGATCAGAAATAACATTTTATGTTGCATGGTTCACATGATTTATTTTATGATTATATATATAATGTATGAATTCTATTTAAGTCCAGAACATATAAATTTGTTAAAGATTATAGTGTTGTCAGCACAGTGGAATATTATCTTAATTATATGTTCGAAAGTTTATTCCCTAATTTATCAGAACACTTGATTTAGACTGACATGGTATAATCAGCGATAGGTATTCTTACTCCTTGGAAAAAGTGTTATGTCCTTTCCAGGACATTGGCAAAGTTTACCAGTATCGGATGTATGGAGTATACATCGAAAGGGACCGATATTGAACTTTGATTAGATATATTATAATTTACCGTAATATTTATTCAATTCAATATCACCTGTTGATCCTAGATCAAATGATCTCAATCCTGATATGATTAGGTTCAATCTCAAGAGTGTTATTCGTGTTCTTTGATTTGTTAGTTAAGCCTACTTTTGGGTCAGGGTGATACGTACATTTTGGGAACACGGTAGTGCAATTGAGTGGGAGTGCTAACATAAATATGGAATCTATAGCTTCTATCTGGCGAATAGAAAGTAAAGGATGATTTCCTTCGAGCTTAACCAAACAAAAATAAATGGTGGAGTACTCATTTCACTTAGCTGAAATATCATTTATACAGGGTTAAATGTTTTAAGGATAAAATACATTGTAGGGTGTTACGGTAATTTAATCCCTTTACAGTGTAAATCATCTATATAGAGGATCATTGATCACATTAGGATTATAACAATGGATAACTAATGACGTATCTATATCGTGGAACATATAGAGCGTTCTATATGACTGAGAGTGCAATTCCAAGTTCTAAGAGTGGATTCAATAAGGAATTAATAAGTTAGGGAATTTACTTGATAAATTCGGTTCGCCTTATTGGAAGCTCGGTTATATAGACCCATGGTCCCCATACTAGTTGAGACCATACTGCTTGTAAAACTCAGTTAATTGATTTTAATTAATCAATTATAATTCTAAAAGTTAGACTATGTCTACTTTATGAATTTTCACTAAGCAAGGGCGAAATTGTAAAGAAAAGAGATTCTAGGATTATTTATTAATCAAGATACTTTATATGTCTAAATTAATAAATATATTAAACGGCAATGTTATTTAATAATTATTCTTAAGTTATTAAATAATTAGAATCGACATTTGAATGGTTAAATTGGGAAATTGGCATTTTTGACAAAATGGGAATGAAAAATAACAAAATGGGAAAGTTGCAAAGTGAGGCCCAATTTCCTTATATGGGCCGCCCACTGTGCATAGGCTTTTACCATTTTATTTTTTCATTATGTTAATGCCATACAATTCTAACCTAAACCTAGAGGGTATTCTATAAATAGAAAGTGTTGGCTTCAGGAAACTCATGACTTGCACATTTGTTTCTTTCAGAAAAAGCTATGCGCCACTTTCTCTCTCTTTTCTTCTCTTCTCTAAAATTTCGAAAAATTCCTTGAGTGATAGAGTAGTGCCCACACACATCAAGTGGTACCTCAATCATAGTATGTAAGACTGTGGAAAATCACCAACAAGAAGGAGAGAAAGAGATCCAGATTCAGATCTTGATTATGCTCTGCTACAGAAAGGAATCTAGGGCTAGAGATCTGAATGGAAGGAGTCATAATATTCCGCTGCACCCAATGTAAGGTTTTCTTAAACTCTTATGTGTTTATTTCATTGTTTTAGAATTCATATTAGGATGTTAATAAAACATACTTGGTAGTAAATCTAGATCCTGGTAAAATATTTCCAACACACCCACTTGCACTAATATAAAACAAAAAGTGCATTTCAAATAATCTCAACACCTTGATATACAAATCAAGTGTAGTAGTAGTATACTCCCCGTAATAGGATCTGACAGGTTGAATTAAACACAACCTTTTCTCCACCATTATGTTTCCTTAATCACAAAAACTTTGATAATGTGAAATTCCTCTCTATATGTCTACTCTCTTGGGATACTGGATTCTATACTTTTGGCAACTACTTTTTGGTTAATCAGGAAGTAACACTAGTAGTTAAGAAATGTTGGAACGGTGCCAAAAATGTATAGAACTTTCCTTAGACTGAATAAGTACCTTTCCTGCAACTTTAACATTCAGTCTCTCTCTGGTAGACTTAGAGACTTCAGATAGGTTTTTACACTTCTCCAAAATCACTACTCCACCCCCAGAGTAATCACCATCTTATCAGCAGACTTTCTAGCACTAAGGCAAGTCTAGAAATCTGATGTGGTGTAGTCTAAGAGTACTAAATACACCCTTATCGACTACCATATAGTTCCTCTTCTTGATCTTAAGATTTACTTAATTGTCTTCCAATGTTCCTTTCTTGGATTAATATGATATCTACTCATTACTCCCACTCAACAGCTGGTGTCTGGTCTAAGGCATACTAAAGCATATCTGAGACCTCTCACTGTTGATTAAAGGCATTCTTTCATGGTTTTATCTTTTCTGGAATAGTTGAGACTTTTCCTTAGATAAATAAAATCTATGTCTAGAAGTTGAGAAACTTTTATAGATTTCCATTAGAAAAGAAAATGCTTCAGCATCTTACTAAAGTAAGTTGCTTGCATTAGAGTAAGTAATTACCAGGTATACCACAAGCCATAGATTTAGATAAACTCAAACCTATAAAACTAGGAACAGGAAGTTTTGTTAAGTCCATTGAATAAACCTACAAACGAAAATTTCCTTTATTGTCCTTGTAATAGAAAACTTTAGGTTACTCCATGTGAATGGATTAAACAATAGTTTTCTTGGCTTTTCTTCTTAGTTTCTTATTTTGACAATCCATTACTTGTTTAAACTCACAATAGATTTTAATCACTAGTGTCTTCCAAGTCATAAGAAGGTGAGTTCCTAGAAACCCTCCCACTACGACAAGGTACCGTGAATTATGTCTAAGAAAACTAAATGGTATTGACCTCTTCGGTTGTGTTAAGACAACAGAGGCAGTGGGATCACCATATGTAGAATAAGATGATAGAACACTTTTGGAATCAAGAAAAAATATCTCCTTTATTTGCTACTTTATTTTCAGACTTAGTCATTTTCTTAGAAAAATAGTATTTGTTTAAACAAACACTTTCTTATCTAATGACTATGGGATGGTCCACCCCTAATCACTTAGAATAGCTAACAAACATGCAAACCATGGTTAACAGTTCTAGCTTTTCTTTAGATTTCGATTAGGTCATCCATGAATCTAGTAATGGTTTACACTAAGTACCCAACCATTGCATCATTCTAAAATTGTATTCCCATAGAAGGACTTAGGCAACGACTAGTAACTAATCATCAATATGCAAATTGAATTTCTAGGGAGGTAAGTTTGGATATAATTCAAAAATCAACTTAATGATGTTTGAACTGCATATCTACTAACTATTTCTCCACCCCTATCAGTTCGCAAGATCTTTAACCACTTACCTTATTGGTTTTTCATCATTGCTAGAAATTCATGAAATTTTTCAAACATTTCAAATTTGTTTTGCATAAGGTAAAATCTAGAGTGATCGTTTTTAAGAATATAACGAAAAACTCATATCCACCCCTGAATGTACATCCATCTGCGAATGAGATAATTATACTTTCAGTGGATATAGGTATATTGTCTCTTCGCAAAGAACGATCTCGTCAAAACCACTATGAACAAGATACAAATGACACAGATTTATCAGAATGTGGTTGTAGTCTTTTTTATGACTTAGGTTTAGTTACATTAAAGAGTTCTTAGAATAGTGCAAGTGGATCCTGGTCACAGATTACTAAACTCATATTCCATACTAACATACAGTTTGAATCCATTGATAGAAGATGGATATTAATCACTTGTGAAAGTGTAACTGTATTGTATTCTGGAAATATAAATATAAGAAATTTCTGTTTGGAATCTAAAGTTAAAGTCAAAGACTTTTATAGCAAATATAATGAGTAATTCTTTCTTGGGCCACCACTACTAATTTAACTCTAAGTCTGATTTGCCCATATAAGTAGGAGATTTCTAAGATTGAGGATTTATATCAATTCAGGATAGAATTTTGGGAATATAATCAAATGTGTCATTCAATTTCTTAAGAGAAAATATAAAATGACATTATATGATTTATAAACCATTCATCCAATGATATATTACTGAGCTTATTCGAAATGAATAAGGTAAGAGGAATTAGGATAATTTTGTATTTAAATAAGAATCCAACGATGCTCCGATTAGCGAGAGTCAAAGTTATTCTTATTTATATAATCTTCTTGTTTCGTATTGTAAATACTAGTCTAAGGTGTCATCAATTGATGAACAGCTAGATGTTGCATTTACAATATTTATCTTTCGAGATCTAACACTATTATGTTTGTCTAATGGTTGACAATCCATTAGGAATTTGTAACATTAGACCAACAAACCAAGTTAGACCAACAATGAAGATTCGAAATTAAACTACAATTAATAACAGAAAATAACATGGTTCAATATAAATTCACACACAATTCAGAAATTATTAAACAAACAGCAAGTAGGAATGACAATCGAAAATACTAAAACATACAATCCTAAATAATTCCCAAGGTCTTCAACAAACTGATATTAGTGTCCCGTTTAGGCGAGAGTCAGTGATACCATCCATTGAATAGAGTTGTCAGCTCATCTAAAATGACAAACATTATAGCAACCTTTTATTCGATCAAGATTAGAATTCAACGTTGTCCCGTTTAGGCGAGAGTCAAGGCTATTCTATCTTATGAGCTTCCACCATTGTTTCATACTTTTGTAAGTCTTATATTGTCGCCACCATTAGGGTGATCATTACAAATATAAAACACTTACAAAAATACTTATCTTTCGAGATTCTACGGCGCTAACTTGCTAATGAACGTTCCTCCATTAGGGAGGATTACTCACTAAAACAATAGCTATGTAAAACCAACAATGGAGATCGAATGTCCTAATAATAATAAAATTCATTATTTAAAATGTATTTTCTTCTAATATTTATTTTAATCAATTTATTTTAAATATATATTTATTTAATTAAAATTTCCAATTTAGAATGAAAAATTCTAAATATAAATTTTAATTTAATATTTATAAAATTATACTTAGATGGATATGAAAATAAAATGAATTATTTCCATCTTAGTAATAATTTCCAATAAATATTTAGAAAGTTATTTAATTTAAGTTATATCAAAATTAATTTAAATTAATTTACAACTCAAATTTAATTTTCTATAAATATATATGTCATTTCGAAAAATTGCAGTATATAAGAATACAATTTTCAAAATTTCTATTAAAATAAAATAAAATAAATTATTACTAGAAAAATACTTCAAGTAAAAATAATATCTATCTAGATTTAATTATAATATATTTTAGTTCATTAATCAATAAATGAAAAAATCATCGATTTAAGTTGGTTCAAAAATTAATTAAAATAATTAATTTACAACTTTAATCTATTTTCAAGAAAAATTCAAAAATATCTTGCATAATTAAATGCAATTTTGAAAATTGATTAATAAAAAATATATTTTGAAAATTATTCAAATTTAAGCTGTTATGAAATTTTAAAGAAAATTTCCAATTTAAAATAATTCTCTATTTTAATTAAATAACATGAAAATAATAATATTTAAGTATCATGATGAAAATCAACTTAGATATTTAAATTTTCAATTTAATTAAATGTATTAAATTCAAGAAATAAATAATTAAGTATAGAGGAGACTTAATTATTAATTCTAGTTTAATACTAGGAAAATATACTTAACTTAAATTGTACCAAAATTAATTATTAAACAATTAATTTTACAATCTAAAATATTTTCCTAATTTAATATTAGAAAATAACTAGTTCTAGAAATAACTATCTAGAATATATTTCAATAACTAAGTGTTTTTCTAAAATTTGAAAAAGTATCTAATTTAAGTTGTTATAGAAAAAAAAAAATCTAAAATATCTAACTTAAATATTTTTCAAATAAAATTTAATTAAATATTAAAATTAAGTTGTAACCACCTAATTTTAAAAATATTCCATTTTTAAGTTGATGTATATTTAAAAAATATCAACTTAAAAAAATATCTTAAGAATCTTCAATAACCAATTCCTAGAATTTTTCAACTTAATTTTGAAATTCAAAAGATATTCAAATTTAAGTTGATAGATAAAATTAGTTAGAAATAACTAATTTACAACTTAAATAGGAATATTTAATGAAATAATTAAAATAAGCTTCTGAAAGAATCTAGTTAGTTATAATTCTATATTTAATTAAATACAAGAAACATACAATAGTTTATCTAGAAATTAATTCATTAAACTAAGTGTATTTTTCTTAAATTAATTTAAAAAAAAAACTTTGAAATTAATTATGTTGCTAATCAATTTTATTAGGTTAAACTAATTTAATTAACCTAGCACAGTTATCCAAATCAGGCAAATTGGCCTTCACAATTGGGGTAATTCATGTGAGGGGGAGCTGGGTTCAGTATGTCGTACCCACTTCTATTGGCCCCAACTCTCACAGCCCAAAAGAGAGGAATTTAATCTTAAAATGAACAACTATTATTAATTGAATAGGTCCAAAAACTAAATGGGCCTAAATAAAATCTATCATGGTGTGACATTTTATTTAGCAACAACATATATGCATCTAAACATAAAGTAAACATATAGGCTCACACAGGCACACAGATTTGGATGGATCCTATCATGTTACTAGGTCATACACAGATGAAAGAAAAATGCAAAATTTACCTGTTACAAATTATTTACTTGACCTATTGACAATTGAACCATGGGTTAAAATCAGATCATTGGATCTTTCAACAAGTTAACCATGGCTATTTAGATCAACCAATAATAGGTTTTAGAAAACTTACAAACAAGCTAAAACACATACTCCTGCAACAAGTTGAATTGGATAATTGGATGTAGGATTTATTTAATTTTAAATTAATTAATTAAAAAAAATCGAAACTAATAATAAATAATCAAAAATATTTTTTTTTAGTTTTTTTAAAATAATTAAATAAAAAATTTAAAATTAAAACCTACAATTTTGAAAAATTAGGTTTCAACTAACCTAAATATCATTTCAAAATTTTTTTGCTAACCATCTTTTAAATTTCATGTTATTTTATAAATTAAATATTTAATAAAATAAAAAATTGATAATTAAATATCCTTTTCTGATTTTATAATTTAATTTAAATAAAAATAACAAAATTTAAAAGTTAGCAAAATATCTTATATCTATTCAAAATATCATGATTATAGTTATCTTATTTTAAATTTAAATAAGGTCAAATAATTTAAAAAAAAAATAGAATAATAAAAAAAATTAATATCTGACCTTAAAATTTTAAAATAAGATAAAATAACCAAAATTTAAAAATAAGATAGATAATTAAGCAAAAAAGATAGATATTTACCTATTTTCAAGTTCAAATTACACTAATATCATAAATTAATTTTAAAAAATCCAATTAATTTAATTCTGATAATTAGAATTGAAATAGGAATAGTAAATATCTAAATACAAAACTACACAAAAAATCGGAAGTTAATTCCATGAAATAGCATGAAAAATCGAAGAAAAACGAAAAAAATTGTGAGCTGTACAGATGGCTTGCAAAGCACACCATCCAGGTGCACATCCTTAGGCGCAAGAGGCTGCTTGGGTGCACAAAAGGTGCTGTCAGTAGCATCCCGCGCGCACAAGGGTGCGTCACCACCCCAGATTTTTGTTGGAAATATTTTACCAGGATCTAGATTTACTACCAAGTATGTTTCATTAACATCCTAATATGAATTCTAAAACAATGAAATAAACACATATAAAGTTTAGTAAACCTTACATTGGCTGCAGCGGAATATAATGACTCCTTCCGTTCAAATCTCTAGCCCTTGATTCCTTTCTGTAGCAGAACATAATCAAGATCCGAACCTGGATCTTTTTCTCTCCTTCCTTTGATGTTGATTCTCCTTCTTGTTGTTTGGAATCTCCTACAGTCTTACACACTATGATTGAGATACCACTTGATGTGTGTGGACACTCACTCATTCTCTCAAGGTTCGAAATTGAAGAGAAGAAAAGAGAAGAAGAGGGTGGCGGCTATGTATAGAATAGGAGGCTCAACTTTCATCTAACAAAGTTAACAAAGTTAAGTGTGAATAAGAGCCATCACTATCTATTTATAGGTAACCACCTAGGTTTAAGTTAGAATTATTTGGCATTAAAATAATCAAAAAATAAATGATAAAAGCCTATAAGACTGGCCAGCCATGGGCTTTGGATAATGGGCCTCACTTATGCAATTTTGCTGTTTTATCATTTCTGCATCTCATTTTCTCAAAAACGCTAATTTTCAAATTCAACCATTTAAATGCCAATTCTAATTATTTAATAACTAAAAATTAATTATTAAATAATATTGTCATTTAATATATTTATTAATTAGACATATAGAGTCTCTTATTAACAATAAAACCTAGAATTTCTTTTCTTACAATTTTGCCCTTGCTTAGTGAAAATTCACAAAGTAAACATAGTCTAACTTTAGAATTATAATTGATTAATCAAAATCAATTAACTGAGTCTTACAAGCAGTATGGTCTCAACTAGTATGGGGACCATGGGCCTATATAACCGAGTTTCCAATAAGTCGAACCGAATTTACCAAGTAAATTCCCTAACTTATTAATTCCTTATTGAATCCACACTTAGAACTTGGAATTGCACTCTCAGTCATATAGAACGCTCTATATGTTCCACGATATAGATACGCTATTAGTTATCCATTGTCATAATCCTAATTTGATCAATGACCCTTTAATAGATGATCTACATTGAATAGGCATTAAGTTACCGTTACACCTTCAATGTATTTTATCCTTAAAACACTTAGCTCCGTATAAATGATATTTCAGCGAAGTGAAATGAGATCTCCACCATTTATCTCTGTTTAGCCAAGCTTGAAGGATATCATCGTTTCACTTCTAAATTCTTATAGAAGTTATAGACTCCATATTTATGTTAGCGCTCCCACTCAATTATACTATCATGTTCCTAAAATGTACGTATCACCCTGACTGTTCAAAAGTAGGCTTAACTAACAAATCAAAGAACATGTATAATACTCTTGCGATCGAACCTAATCTTATCAAGATTAAGATCATATGATCTAGGATCAACGGGTGATATTGAATTGAATAGATATTCCGGTAAATTTTAATATATCTAATTAAAGTTCAATATCGGTCCCTTCCGATGTATACTCCATACATCCGATACTGGTAAACTTTGCCAATGCCTTGGAAAGGACATAACACTTATCCAAGGTGTAAGAATACCTATCGCTGATTATCATGTCAGTCTAAATCTAGTGAACTGACAAATCAGGGAATAAACTTTCAAACATATAATTAAGATTATATTCCACTTGCTGACAACACTATAATCATTAACAAATTCATATGTTCTGGACTTAAATAGAATTCATACATTATGTATATATATAATCATGAAATAAATCATGTGAACCATGCAACATAAAATGTTATTTCTGATCTTTATTAATAAGTAAATCTGATTATATTGAAATGAGTTTTATTTAGGGCACAAAATCCAACAATTTTTTTAAAACTTCAAAAAATCATAACTAATTCAAATAAAATCGAAATTAAGTTCTGTAAAAAAGTGAATTGCTTAATTTTTTTTTTCCAAACTATCCAACAAAAATAATTCCAGAAACGAAAATTCAATTATTTTTCATAAAATTTCACAAGCATCAATCAATCATCATATAACACACAGATCAACATGAAACCATCCAAATCAACACATATCATTGTTTTAATTCATATTTCATGAAAGTAAATCAATACCATGGCTCTGATACGAGTTGTTGGAAATATTTTACCAGGATCTAGATTTACTACCATGTATGTTTTATTAACATCCTAACATGAATTCTAAAATAATGAAATAAACACATATAAAGTTTAGGAAATCTTACATTGGGTGCAGCGGAATATAATGACTCCTTTTGTTCAGATCTCTAGCCCTTGATTCCTTTCTGTAGCAGAGCATCACCAAGATCTGAACCTGGATCTCTTTCTCTCATTCCTTTGCTGCTGATTCTCCTTCTTGTTGATTGGATTCTTCACAATCTTCCACTCTATGATTGAGATACCACTTGATGTGTGTGGGCACTTACTCATTCACTCAAGGTTCGAAAATAGAAGAAGAAAAGAGAGGAAGAGGGTGGCGGCTATGTATAGAATAGGAGGCTCAACTTTCATCTAACAGAGTTAAGTGTGAATGTGAGCCATCACTATCTATTTATAGGTAACCACCTAAGTTTAGGTTAGAATTATTTGGCATTAAAATAATGAAAAAATAAACGATAAAAACCATTAATTGTGGCCGGCCATGGGCTTTGGATATTGGGCCTCACTTATGCAATTTTGCTGTTTTATCATTTCTGCATCTCATTTTCTCAAAAACGCCAATTTTCCAATTCAACCATTTAAATACCAATTCTAATTATTTAATAACTAAAAATTAATTATTAAATAATATTGTCATTTAATATTTTTATTAATTTAGACATATAAAGTCTCTTAATTAACAAATAAAACCTAGAATCTCTTTTCTTCATAATTTTGCCCTTGCTTAGTGAAAATTCATAAACTAGGCATAGTCTAACTTTAGAACTATAATTAATTAATTAAAATCAATTAACTGAGTCTTACAAGCAGTATGGTCTCAACTAGTATGGGGACCATGGGCCTATATAACCAAGTTTCCAATAAGCTGAACCGAATTTACCAAGTAAATTCCTTAACTTATTAATTCCTTATTGAATCCACACTAAGAACTTTGAATTGCACTCTCAGTCATATAGAACGCTCTATATTCCCACGATATAGATACGCTATTAATTATCCATTGTTATAATCCTAATTTGATCAATGACCCTCTAATAAATGATCTACATTGAATAGGGACTAAATTACAGTTACACCTTCAATTTATTTTATCCTTAAAACACTTAGCTACGTATAAATGATATTTTAGCGAAGTGAAAATGAGATCTCAACCATTTATCTCTGTTTAGCCAAGCTCGAAGGATATCATCGTTTCACTTCTAAATTCCTATAGAAGTTATAGATTCCATATTTATGTTAGCGCTCCCACTCAATTATACTATCATGTTCCCAAAATATACGTATCACCCTCACCCAAAAGTAGGCTTAACTAACAAATCAAAGAACATGTATAATATTCTTGAGATCGAACCTAACCATATCAGGATTAAGATCATTTGATCTAGGATCAACATGTGATATTGAATTGAATAGATATTACGGTAAATTTTAACATATCTAATCAAAGTTCAATATCGGTCCCTTCCGATGTATACTCCATACAACCGATACTGGTAAACTTTGCCAATACCATGGAAAGGACATACCACTTATCCAAGGTGTAATACCTATCGCTGATTATCATGCCAGTCTAAATCCAGTGAATTGACAAATCAGGGAATAAATTTTCGAACATATAATCAAGATTATATTCTACTGTGCTGACAACACTATAATCATTAACAAATTCATATGTTCTGGACTTAAATAGAATTTATACATTATATATATAATCATGAAATAAATCATGTGAACCATGCAACATAAAATATTATTTCTGATCTTTATTAGTAAATCTGATTATATTGAAATGAGTTTTATTTAGGGCACAAAACCCAACACAATGCTCATATAATTTAAACTGTTGCATAAATAATTTTAATATTTTGATAAAATTTGGTTCGGGATAATTTTTTTAAATCTTTATAGATAGAACGTGGCTATCTGACGGTTTTTGTTGGTTTAATGAAATATTTTAAGAAAATAAAAATATTCTATTAAATTTAACGGTGTTAGTAGGTTTAATTTTATAAATATATATAATATTAATATTATTTGTTTTAAGTTAATTCAACTTATACTAATTTTAAATTATTTTAAATATATGTAAATATTAATATAAATTCGAACTGAGGATGGGTTTTTGGAGTTAGCACAGCCTCGAGGGATCGCGACCCTTTGTCATTATTTATAATATTATTATTCTTTTATTATTAATTTTAATATTGAGTAGTATATTTAATTTTAATTATCTTAAATTTAATATTTATTTTTCTTACATTAAAACTTTAAATATTTTTTAAAAATAAATAAAATTAAAAAATTAATTGATTTTCTTTAATTTATAAAATTTTAAAAATACACACAACAAAAATAAAATTAAAAATATAATTGAGTATACTTAACAATAATTTAGTATATTTATATATTTTGATCAAAATTCAACATTTAATTTATTGGGTGATTTTTATAATGCACCCCTTTAAAAAGAATGTATTGATACACCCTTAACTTATTTCGGCATCTAGAAAAAAAATTTAGTCTATTTTTTTTTTTCATATTCATGTACGTTATAGCTATTTAAGATATCCTACAAAATTTTGAGAAATTCAGAATAATTTACAATATAGAAAACAATGTTCAAACAGTCGATTTTACACGCGTATAAAATAAAATAGTCACAGGTGCAACACACTATTTGAACATAGTTTTCAGCATGTTAAACTTTTCCAAATTTCTTAAAATTTTGCAGGATGTCTTAAATAGCTATAACGTACATGAATATAAAAAAAAAAACTAAAAAATTATTTTGGATACCGAAACAAATTAAGGGTGCATCAGTACATCCCTTTTAAGGGGGTGCATTGTAGCTATATTTTTTTAATTTTTAATTACTTTTTAAAATTTATTTAATTTAAAATTTGATAATTCGGTATGTTTACTAATGGGTGATTTTACAATGCACCCCCTCAAAAGAGATATACTAATGCACCCTTTACTTGTTTCGGCATCCAGAAAAATTTTTTAGTCTAATTTTTTTTCATATTCATGTATGCTATAACTATTTAAGATATCCTACAAAATTTTAAGAAATTCGGAATAATTTACAATATAGAAAATAATGTTCAAATAGTCTATTTTACCATCGTATAAAATAAAATAGTCACGCGTGCAATACACTGGTTGAACGCAATTTTGGCGTGTCAAACTTTTTAGAATTTCTTAAAATTTTGCAGGATGTCTTAAATAAGTATAATTTACATGACCATGAAAAAAAATTGACTAAAAAAATTATTTCGGATACTAAAACAAACAGAGATATATCGATGTATCCCTTTTAAGGAGGTGCATTATAGAATTTCCCTTTACTAATTTATATATAGTAGAGCCTCTATTTAAGAATACTCTATTCAAGAATAACCTCTAATTTGTTATAAAAAAATAAAGTCCCAATTTGGGTCAGTTATAAATAAGAATAATCTCTAAATTGTAATTAGTTATACATTTTCTAAGTCCCATATTAACAAAGTATACCTCTATATAAGAATAATTACATCTTAATAAAATATATACATATGTTTTGTAAATTTATTTACATAAAATTAATAATTTTATTCCAAATTGTAACATATGTATTACCATTATATTTATTCTAAAATAATTCTATTATAATATAGTATTAATAATTATTTATTGTTATTATTGTTACATTGATATTTTTTAGTATTTTAATTTTTTTTTCTAGTATAACTCTATTTAGTTATAACCTCTCAATTAGAATATAGTTTGATTGGTCTAAAGTCTATTCTTGAATAGAGGTTCTACTATATATATAATTTAGGATGATTCTACAATGCACCCCTCACTTGTTTCGGCATCCAGAAAAAAAAATTTAATCTATTTTTTTTTTTTTATAATCATGTACGTTATAGCTATTTAAGATAATTTATAAAATTTTGAGAAATTTCGAATAATTTATAATATAGAAAATAATTTTCAAACAGTCTATTTTACACGCGTATAAAATAAAATAGTCACGTGTGCAATACACTGTTTGAACGTAGTTTTCGGCGTGTTAAACTTTTCCAAATTTCTTAAAATTTTGCAACATGTCTTAAATAACTATAACGTACATGACCATGAGAAAAAATTTGACTAAAAAATTATTTTGAGTGTTAAAACAGATAAGAATGAATCAATGTATGATTTTAAGGTGAATTGTAGAATTTCCCTATAATTCACAAATTTTATAAAGAAAATAAAATAACAGGAAAAAAAAATTAAAAAAAGGCTTGGATTCTGACTTTGGTCGGGTTTTGGGCGTAGCCATCGTCAGCTCTCTTCTTAGAAACCCTAACTATCCGCCACTCCTGAACCTCCGCTCCGGCTCCGATGGCGAGGAAGCGAAAATTGGAGTCTAGATCCAAAGATCCTAACAAACCTCCCAAGAAGCACCAACAACTACAGGTTTTTGAGGATCCTAAGTATCCCGAGGAAGAAGAGTACGAAGAAATTGAACAAGAGTACGAAGAAGTTGAAGAAGAGGAGGAGGACGACGACGACGATGAAGAAGAAGAGGAAGAAGATGAGGAGGAAGACGATGAGGAAGAAGATGACGACCAGGAAGGTGCTCTTAAGTCAAGCGCCGCCGCCAATCGTGTAAAGCGGAAGGTTGAGACATCCGCCTCAGGTAGGGCTGGTGACATCGATGATGAGGAAGAGATTCAGAAGCTTCTTGAACCATTCAGCAAAGAACATCTTATGAATCTCTTATGCGAAGCAGCGGATAAGCACCCGGACGTGGCGGATCGGATTCGGAAGGTTGCTGATGAGGACCCGGTTCACCGTAAAATCTTCGTCCACGGTCTTGGTTGGGACACCAACGCAGAGACGTTGAAGAACGCCTTCATAGAATATGGTGAGATCGAGGAATGCAAGGCTGTCTGCGATAAAGTCTCAGGCAAGTCCAAAGGGTATGGCTTTATCGTATTTAAGAATAGGGGCGGGGCGCGTAGGGCACTAAAGGTGCCTCAGAAGAAGATTGGTAATCGGGTGACGGCTTGCCAACTCGCTTCACTTGGCCCAGCTCCAACTCCTGGTGCTGGGGCGTCGGCAGCAGCCCAGTCGGCGCAGCTGCAGACTCCGACTTCTGAGTACACGCAGAGAAAGATATACGTGAGCAATGTTGGGGCGGAGCTGGATCCACAGAAACTGCTTACATTCTTTTCCAAGTATGGAGAAATTGAGGACGGGCCATTGGGGATGGATAAGCATACTGGGAAGCCTAAAGGGTTTTGCTTGTTTGTGTATAAGTCTGTGGAGAGTGCGAAGAAGGCTCTTGAAGAGCCACATAAGAATTTTGAAGGCAACATTTTGCATTGCCAGAGAGCGATTGATGGTCCTAAGTCGGGCAAGTCCCAACAACACAATCACCACCACCATAACCATAGCCAAAACCCAAAGCAACATGGTGCTCAGTTCCAGAGAAATGAAAATGCTGGGTTTGTTGGCGGGAGTGCAGCTGGGACGGGGCACTTGATGGCACCAGGTGGAGCTGGGACTGGATTCAACCAGGGAGCTGCGGCAGTTCAGGCATTGAACCCTGCACTTGGGCAAGCTCTGACTGCGTTGCTGGCAACTCAGGGTGCTGGTTTGGGGTTGACTAACTTGTTTGGGACGATGGGGGCTGGTACTGCTGTGACCCCAGGAATAGCAGGAGGAGGTCATGGAATGCAGGGTGCTTATGTGAATCAAGCTAATATGAGTCCCGGTATGATGGGAGCATATGGGAACCAAGGGGGAGTGCCAGGTGGATACCTGAACCAGCAGATAGGGCAGGGGGGACCTGGGAGAGGACAGCAGGGCGCCGGTCAATATGGGGGTGCTTCAGCATATATGGGGAACTAGGTGAGCCACAGGTATTGTATATGTACTTTACTAGGTGATTTTGATCGGTAATTTAAACTTTTTTCTACCAAGTAAACAAGAAATTGAATCATCAAAGCACAATTTACGTAATTATATGATTGACATGCTAAGAATAATTGGAAGTGTGTAAGCATTTCCCTTTTAAACTTTGCCGTATATTTGTTCCCTTAAAAACCTTCCTAATTTCTTTCTGAAGCTGTGATAGTGAGACCAAAGTTTTGAGATATCGTAGCTAATAATAAACTGATGTTGTAGAACGTACCACAAGTTAGATAGTTAAGAGCATTTCTTTTTGATTCACATAATTTAATCTATCATATATTTATATATTAATATAGTTGACTAGAAGGATGCTCTAGTATATTATATCCCCTTATTTATATATTAATTTATTTGACTAGAAGGATGCTCAAGTATATTATATCCCCTTGCAATATATCTATGTGTATAAATACACTTGCATACTGTGATATATTTGCTGTAAAACATTGTACTTAGCTATTTGTAAAGTAGAATTCTGCAATTCTTTTGCTTGTTTTTGAGAAGAATTCAATGCTCAATACCCTATGGGAAAAAAGGGAGGATTTAATGAGAGTATTGAAGTGTATCTGGCGCAAATATTCATTTGAAGGAGAGAGGGTCCTTGTGCTCAAAGATTTTGCATACAGAAGGTGTGACTTTAGGATAGTAATTGGTGGAATCAACGGCTGCATCAAGTTAGTAATCATCCACACCTGCGTTTCAATGGATTATAAAGTCTCGTGGAAGCTTTATGAAGAGTTCTGTTGATCTATTAGGTGTATAATCAGTGTTCATTTTGGTTATTTAGAATATTGTTTTCCAAATTTATTTTTTGGTCGTACACATATTCATTGATCATTTAGATTGTTGAATATTAACAAGGATATTTGATATTGACCTCTACCTGCAAGATTGGCTTGTTATGTAGTGTATCTAATTTGTGCAAGAAAAAATTGATGGACCATTTTAGAAGGCAACATATTTTTCTTGGGGATCTGATGAGAACCTGCTGCCAATTTCTTAAACCAGTAGCAAAATACACACACAATAGCAAGAGTAACTGTTGGGCTTCTCCTTTATGAAGAAACACACGATCTTATTTTAAAAACTATTTTTAGAATATGATTCAAATTGTTTTTAGAGATGTCATTGTTATCCCACTTTTTAATTAGCACCTGATGTGTTAAGTGACTTGTTGGCTTTTGATTGGTAAATGTATTAATATTTCCATCAATTGAAAGTTTGAAACATGACAAATCACAAACACATGCGCTATTTAAAAGTTTGGATAATACCTCACATTTTTAGCATTAATTTCTTTGTAAACTATATTTATCGCCACTCATCATTTTTGCATTTTATGCTTGCATGTACCGAAATGTTTTAAAAGAGTTACGGTTTTGAACTGATTTGGTTTTTTTTAAATTGTTTCTTTATGGTTTTTTATTCAATGTGCAGATCCACATAGGTGCATCAGTCTTTTTGTACTGGTATGCTGAATCTTCTGAAGTTAAGGAGCTGATGGTTATTGCAAAGAGCAGAATCTTAAAAATCTTAAAATGAAAATTCTATTTTCATGATTGCATTTTCCTCTCCCACCCCCCTTTAAAAATATTTGTAGTTTTCTCTTGTTTAAAAGCTGAACCATTTCAGTACTTAATTATAATGATCAATTTGTGTACTCTTTAAGTTATTGAGCTTGAACAAAAAATGCTTTTTGAAAATTTCAATGTTGTGTTTTAAATAAGTTTTATATAAGATTTGTTTTAGTTGTTTCAAGTTTATTAATCAATTTCTTCGGCGTCTTGTTTTTTTAAGTTGTTAGATGCAATTTGTTTAACTTCGCAAGTGTTCCAATTCTATTTGATTCTACCTCGTTGAACAATTTTATGTGAACTGTATTTTCTCAGCTCTAGAGTTGAACCATCACTTCTTTGTAACCATAATGGTGTTTATGTTTGAAATGTCCCAGTGAGGTTTTAATATGTTAATAAGTCCGAGTTGATCCTCACTTGTTGCTCTTGTCCTCAGTTTGCTCAAAGGACGGACCTATCTTTGGTAAGGTATATAATAATTCCAACTGAGTTGGCTTTAATTGCTAGATTTGTTAGTGAAACAGTTGTTATATTGCTTGTTAGCGAAGCTACTTGGGTTGGTTACATCTTAAATTTTGATGGCTTGTTTGCTTAATTTCAGTAACAACAGATGTGTTACTCTGTTCTTCCCCTAGAAGAAAGTATTAACAGTCATATCAATTATCGAAAGTAATGTGAGTTATAGCTTTATACCATGTGTGTATACATATATTGTGTACAAGAAGAGGATCTCATCTCTATTTCTTATTCTAAAAGAGTAAAATCTCACTGACAAGTGTTTCTCTGAAGTTCCATTTATGCTGACTTTTAAATTTTTTCTTGTGAGGTTTGGTTCCATTTATCAGGTGCAGTGAATTATTTTTTGAAGGAATAGGTATTAAATTGAAGTTTGTGTGATTGCAGATATGATATATTTCTTATGTAACTTGTCAAAGTTGTTGGTGAAGTGTTAATCTCTTTGCCTAGAAGAATTGGAGTTGTGATGTATGATTTTAACTCTGAACTCTTCTTGGCCAAGATATCACTTCTTAACTTGAAGCTAATGTCTTGCTCTTGAACAGCAGGATAGCAATGTCTTTGGGATTTGTTCTTTCACCTCTCAAGATAAATAATAATAACAATAACAGCTCTTTTATATGGTGAGCTGAGTATTATCTTTAATGGCTGTAGCTGTTTGACAAGGGGGCGACCAAGATATTTCTTTGCGACTATTGGTTAAAAAAAAATAAAGAAAAAGGTTTTGGTACTAGGGTATTCTATTCTTCTTTTCATTTCTAATAATTCTTAATAATAATGTTGCAAATAAAAGAACACGATAAAATATGAGAGAATAGTATATGGAAAAGTAGATAGAAGAATTTGATATTCTTTTTTGTGCCTCACGTTCTCACTATAAAGTTTCTTTATGAACTTCATAAATGTCAGGAGTTAAAGGGATATATATCCATTACTCCCAAGTATGTCCTAACAAATACTAATGAATTACACTTGTGGTCAATGTTTTCCATTTTTTTACGTGTCTGAAACCATTAGGGCAGTAATGAACATATTTTTCTTTAATATCTCCGAATGTAATGGCGTGGGCTTTCTTTTACCTCAAAATTAATGACACGTGTCGCGAAGTTGCAGGAGTGTATCGAATTCTTGAAATTCCGCCCACCTAATAAGCACCACAGAAATTGTTTTTGCCACGGGCTCTGTTCTGTTATCTTATAACTTTCATTATCTTTATTTTTCCCAGCCACAAAATAAAATTGTGCGTCTCAGCAATTTTACTTTTTTAACCTCAGTATTCCATTCACTTTCTTTGTATTTATACATTCGTCTAAGCACTTTCAGTAAATTCCTAATTATTATTATTATGTCTTTTTTTCAAGCTTGGATAAAAATCTATGTCACAAACTCGTAAGAGTAAAAAAATAGTGTTGGAAATTTTGGAAGAACTATTGGCGTTACTGTCAACAGAACTATATAGTATTTTCGCTCGAAAAAGAAAGATTGGAAAATTCCAAATTAAATAAGAGCCAAAAATAAAATCTTCATTACTTATTATTTTTCACATTCTTCACCGCTTGTTTTTGTTTTTAATTTTTAATTTAAAAAAAGGTGGAGATTTGTAATCTTATTATATTATATCTGAATTTTTTCATTGGCTATCTCTCTCCCTTGCTCTGTACAGAACAGGAGAGCCTCTCACAGTGTTGTTCGTTTCATTTCCTGATTCCTGCAAAGCAAACGGAAGTTTTTATTTTGAAGTTTTATCCATAACTTTCCCACTCTTTCTTAGTCCCCAAACATGGACTTAGCCGCTAAGCTTCACCGCCTCGACCTCCGCTCCAGCTTTTTTGCCGGAACCGCCCTGGTCGATGCCCGAAACACCGTCGCCCCACCTCTTCCCCGCTCTGTCTCAACTCGTAATTCTACTCATTCCACTAGAAGTAACAATTATTCTATCAAAACCAGAAATTTTAGTACCCCAAGAAAGGCCAGTTCTTCTATCACAGCTCGGTTATCCACTGTGGCTGTGGAAGAATCGTCCTCTGAAACTATGAGCAAAGAGGACATTGAATCCTTGTTCTCCAATGAGTCTGTTGATGAGTTTGATCGGAAACGTAATGGTAAGCATTCGAATAATGGGGCTTCTGGTATTTCTTCTGGTGTTAAGCTTGAAAATGTGACAAAGACCTATAAGGGTGTCACTGTTTTGAAGGATATTAATTGGGAGGTGAAGAAGGGGGAGAAAGTGGGTTTGGTTGGTGTAAATGGAGCTGGGAAAACAACCCAGATGAGAATTATTGCTGGCTTAGAGGAACCTGATTCTGGGAATGTGATTAAGGCGAAATCCAATATGAAAATTGCGTTTTTGAGTCAAGAATTTGAGGTTTCGTTGAGCAGGACGGTGAGGGAAGAGTTCACTAGTGCGTTTAAGGAGGAGATGGAGGTTTCAGCGAAGTTGGAGAAGGTGCAGAAGGCTTTGGAGAGCACGGTTGATGACTTGGATTTGATGGGAAAGCTTTTGGATGAGTTTGATTCGCTTCAAAGGCGGGCACAGGCTGTTGACTTGGACGAGGTTGAGTCAAAAGTCAGCAGACTGATGCCGGAACTTGGATTTTCACCAGAGGATTCAGAAAGGCTGGTGGCGTCATTTAGCAGTGGATGGCAAATGAGGATGTCTCTTGGGAAGATTCTACTTCAGGTATATAATAACTTAAATGTTCTAGATGACAGGTGCTGATCAAGCAAGTGATTGCGATAATTATGCTTGCTAGGTTCTATAATTTGCCAGGAAAATCAAGCAAGTAGATTTTTGTGCTCCTTTCAGTTATGTGACAAAACCTATTAATGGTAGTTTAGTGAAGGTTAAGTCCTTATTACCAAACTATAACAGATAGGAATATAAATGTATTTACTTTAATACTATACGAGGATTGCTTCAAAGTGCTATTCGCTTGTTGAATGCTGCAATTCTTGTATCACTGTGGTTGATACAATTTATGAGGTGGCTAAGAGACTGCGTATAGTGTTTCTTTGAGTCCCTTCGGTTATTCCTGCATACCTGGTCCTGCTGTTGTGCTATCCTCAGCTTGTGATTGATTGTTTTTTACTGTCTTGAATCTTGTTCTTCAGGATCCAGATTTACTACTACTGGATGAACCCACAAATCATCTTGATCTTGATACAATTGAGTGGCTTGAAGGTTATCTTGCTAAGCAAGAAGTACCAATGGTTATCATATCCCATGACAGAGCTTTTCTTGATCAGCTCTGCACTAAAATAGTGGAAACTGATATGGGTGTGTCCCGAACTTATGTTGGAAATTATTCTGAGTATCTCCTTTCAAAAGCAGCATGGATTGAGGCTCAGTATGCAGCTTGGGAGAAGCAGCAGAAGGAAATAGAACATACGAAAGACTTGATAAGTAGGCTTGGTGCTGGGGCAAATTCTGGTCGTGCTACTTCTGCTGAAAAGGTACAATGCATTCACATGTATAGTAAGAATGCATACAGTTTCATTTATCATCCCAGTACAAATAGTAATTTTAGATTTCTACCTGTAGTTGTTGAGGAAATATTTCATTTTCAAATGCTGCAATATGTTGTTCCATCATAAGTTCTTTTGGATATTGGGCAAAAAGAAATTGGTTTATTATTTTCAGCTACTGGAAGCTTCAGTTGCCATATTTACTACACTATTCTTACTATTTCTGCCACCCTGATTTTCTTACTATATCTCTACTTTCTGTTTTCACTTCAATATGCAATCTAGACTTTTATAAATTCTTACACTGCTCAGACCTAAAATACAATCTTTTTAACAGTATGTTTCATAATTCTGCCGCTTAACTTTTTGTTACAATGTTAAATCAAAGATTTAAATTTTCTTGCTTGCCTTGCAATGGGAACTTTTGTTTTGTTTTATTCTGTCCTATTTTTCACAATATACTCTTGATTATTTTCACGGTATGGCATTTGGTGTATATATTTAACTTAATCACTCACCTAGCAAGTTCTTGTTTTTCTTTGTCTTCCAATTTGGATAACCACAGAAACTGGAGAAGCTTCAAGAAGAGGATTTGATTGAGAAGCCATTTCAAAGAAAACAAATGAAGATCAGGTTTCCTGAGCGTGGAAGAAGCGGGAGATCTGTTGCAACAATGAAGAACTTGGAATTTGCTTATGAGGATAACGTGAGTTGATTCACATCACAAATGAATGAAAATAATTATGAAGTACTTGTGCAAATATACATGTTTGCACACATGCACAAGCATATATTCATAATTATAACTGCGATATGGGTGTTGTGACAGGTCCTATTTAATAAGGCAAATCTTTCTATTGAAAGGGGAGAAAAAATTGCAATCATTGGCCCCAATGGATGTGGCAAGAGTACTTTGCTGAAACTAATAATGGGATTAGAGAAACCAAAAGCAGGGGAAGTTCTTCTGGGGGAGCATAATGTCCTGCCAAACTATTTTGAACAAAATCAGGTGCGAATATAATATCATATGCTATTGTTGGGTGGTCTAATAGGCATGGCTTTTTCATAATGGAGTACAAGACTGCTTATTGAGTTTCATTATCCTCGTAGGCCGAAGCTCTTGATTTAGACAAAACTGTGCTTGAGACAGTAGAAGAAGCTGCTGAGGATTGGAGACTTGATGATATAAAGGGTCTCCTTGGGCGTTGTAATTTCAAAGCTGATATGCTCGATAGAAAGGTTTCGCTTCTAAGTGGTGGTGAGAAGGTAGAGAATTTATGAGTTCTGTCTCAAACACACTTGTCTCTATTTTATTAGGCATTTTCTCTCGTTTTTGTGGGTGCTTGCGTGATATGTGTTGTTTCGTGTTTTGTATATCTAATTTGAACTAGTTGGAAGCAGGCAGCAACACCAGACAATCTTTATGATTTCATGGAACCTTGTTGTCTGCCTTCTTAATGGTTTGATGTGGATTTTAAACAAATCAACATTCTTTTTCTGGTTAAAATAAATAAAATATGCATGCATGATTCTGAAGAATTAAATCTACATTAGCGATTATGTCTTAAGATAAATTCTTTAGGAAGAACTTTATTATTTAGCGTGAAATTTGTCTTTTATTCTTTGGGTTTTTACTATGTTATACAACTATTATTTTCTTCCTATCGTTCAGTCCTGACAATGCTTGGGTTTTCTGGGATACCTTGTTAGTTTTTTAACATATGAATCTCTGGCAAAGATTTTACTTACCATTGAAACGAGCTCATTTTGTATAACACTGTTTTAATCATCTTGCTTTCATCAATGATTTGGTGTCAGTTGGTTTTATGCGAACATTAATGTTTCTCTTCTTCTAGGCACGTCTTGCTTTTTGCAAGTTCATGGTGAAGCCTTCTACACTTCTAGTTTTGGATGAGCCAACTAATCACTTGGATATTCCTTCAAAAGAAATGCTGGAGGTTTGTCTCTCATCTCTCTCCATAATGCTGTTAACTACTGCAAATGTTCCATAAAAGTTATCATCCCATCTTTTTAATACAAGTTTCTTATTCTTCTATCAGGATGCCATAAATGAGTATTCAGGTACTGTCATCACAGTTTCTCATGATCGATACTTTATAAAGCAGATAGTTAATAGAGTAGTGGAGGTTAAAGATTGCAGTTTGCAAAATTACGCAGGTGATTACAATGTAAGTGCTCTCTTCCGCTCCTTGTTGATTTTACTTGATTCTGAATTCTGAATTCTGATCTCAATTTTCATCACCCTGCAGTATTATCTAGAAAAGAATCTTGATGCAAGGGCAAGAGAGCTAGAGCGTGAAGCAGAGCTGGAAGAAAAGGCTCCAAAAGTCAAAGCCAAATCAAAGATGTCAAAGGTAATCCTTTGCTTTAGTTGTATCTGAAAACCTAAATATAAAATGGCAATGTGGGCTAACATTTCTAGTTGTCGTCCTGATTTAGGCCGAAAAAGAAGCAATGAAGAAACAGAAGAGGCAGGCATTTCAACAAGCGAAAGCAAAATCAAAAGGGTCCAAAAATGCCAAGAGATGGAATTAATTGGAACATTTTCTTTCAAAATTCACCAGTATTATAAAGTTTCTTTTCCTTGTGAAAGGAGTAGGAGGAGGTTGAGTAGCTTATTGTTTTAGGGCTACTTCACCATGTGTATATTTACTTACACACAATTAATAGACTTTCACGTTTTTGTTGCTGCCAATGATCTTTCTGTAAATTTTCATTATTTCCTCTTTTGATTCAAAACTTACATGAGCTGTTAACTTCTTAACATAAGTTACGCTTAAAAACTACAAGGTAATATACTTTACGGGTCTTACAACAATTTTGGTGTTGTTACAAAATATATATATATATATATTTTTTTTATATATATATATTTTACTATTACACTTTGTATTAAATTTTTAGAAATGCTATCTTAAAATTTCATAATTATTGTAATAGAGAAACAATTGAAAAAGAAGAATTACCCATGTACTATATTTTACAATTTGAGTAGTTTTTTTAGTAGTTTCAATGTGAATTATTATACCATTTTTAATTGCAATTTAAATTGTTCTGCTAATTGCAATAAAATTTTTTATATAAAACTTCATAATATTATTTAAAATTTATTGTTAACAATAATTTTAGTTTAATTACGTAATTCTTTTAATTTATAATGTGTAATGAATTTAAATTTAATTTATAATGATTAAAAAAACAACAACAATTTTATTATATAATTACATTTAACATAACATAAATATTCATGCATAATTTAAAATTTTAATAATCGCTCTGTTCCCTATTAATACATTAAAACAAAGTGCGGATGATATAATAATTATCAAAGAAAATCCCATGATAAAAAATTCTTCCAAATTCTAAATTTCTTAAATTACATTAGTAAATAAAAATAGCAGATGAAGCCGCTACTCAAATTTCTTTATTAATGATAAATCATTCAACATTTTCTCAATAGCTTCATCATCGTGTGCCCTTCCTTTGGTCTGCAATACATTAAAATCATATACAGATGTGAAAAATCTTTTGCCTTAGTTTTCATAAAAACAAAAAAAAAAGAAGAGATTGGTTTTACGAATCCTGTTAAGATTAGACAACATTTACTAATAGAAAATGAAAAAAAAATAGTTTTTTTCTAAAATATGAGACCCATTGCAAAATAAAAGAGAGTGAAATAAAATTATACCTTTATAGATGGTACCATAGCAATTGCTTCTTCCACAGTTTCAGGACAGAGATTGCCAAGCACACAAAGCTGCATAATCAAGGAGACATTAAGGCAACTGTTTGTAAGAATATTCACAGAATGTAAGAATATTCACAGAATGATAATTAAATCCTTAACTACAAATTACCACACCAGTAAGCATATTAATTACCTCAAATTCAGCCAATTGATATCTGCTTAGAATTCTGAAGAGCAGCAGTTAAGATCAACGAGATGGACAAAAGTTTGGAAGAAAAGAACAAGATCATGAGTATTCAAAAATTTAATAACCAAAACAACATTATAATCAATGAATATTATCACAAATTTAAACATACTCTCGAACTTGTCTAACTGCATCAGGATTTTTATAGCGGCTAAACCTCTTTACATATTGCAGAGACTTCTCAAACACCCTGAAAAAGAGATAAAATAGCCAATAGGACTTAAGAATTTCGTTTGCATGTTAACAAATTAGATGATATGAAATAACACATTTACGTGAAGTAGGAACACAAATCCTAATCAACAAATTATATGTTGTCCGAAGCCATTAAAATTGAAGAACTTAACATTTGGCTTGATGGTAGAAAAAATTAAGGTCTGGTACTTACTGAGAAACTTGATTTAGCGGATCATCAGACATTTGTTGAAGCTGATCATATTTACGTTCAAGAATGAGCGCAACTTCACAATTCATAAGACATTTTGCCTTCAAAAACTCTAAAAGAGAGAAGAACGAAAACAACAAGTTAAAGAGGCATTGATCTGGATTAATTTGCTCATAAAATATAAAGAACACGAGCAATTGTATAATATCAAATGATTCAGATTTCATCTAGCTACTTATTGTTGATTTCTTTCATTGTTAATGATAATTAATGCTACAATAACAATCTTGCTAATAATAGACCAATTTAAACTAAGCAAATCTACCCATTGTTTTTTCTTTCATGAAGCTAACTATTGATAATTACATGAATATTTTGTCAGTTTTTCTGATGCATTACAAAGAGAAAAAAATAATTTTTCAATCCTGTCATTTACTTCATATTAATTTTGTTTTATAATTAATGTTTTATATGTATATTTCCTCCACAATAGAAAAGCTAAATTATCTACCCCTAACACAACACCTTTGGCAGCTACCTTTTTCTTCCAAATTCAAAAAATTTCAAACTTATTTTCTCTCAATAGAAATGGCAGCTAGGGTTTTATGGGTTAAGAATTTTTTTTTTTTTCTTCTTCTTGCGACAGCCGCACACAAGTTCTAGGGTTAAAAAAATCTCTTCTTCAGAAAAATGTGTTTTCTAGGGTTTTGAATTTTCTTTCTCTTCTTCTCTCTAAACTCACGGGTAGGTTAGGATTGTTAGGGTTTTGATTTCTTCAAGCTTTTCTTCTTTTATTCTTACAACTGCTCACACCCGAAGCTCAAACAACCATGGTTCAAGTCCAGAAACTCGAACCAAAGCTCACGGTTTAAACACACAAACCCAGCAAAATAATACCTCACACAAACCCGAATAATAAACTCAGAAAAAACAAATTTTGGTCAAACTCCCAAACAGAAACAAGAACAATAATTCAAACAAACAGATTTTTTATTTGCCCAATTACGAACCTAATATTAAGTATAACCAACAAATTTAATAATTTCCTAACCTCAAAAACAAAAGAATAGGAACCCTCAAAATAATTCAATTATTGTTTTTTGTGATTAAGATGCTCTGAAGTTAAATTTTACAGGTTAAGAGAGAGAATGATAGAGAGGGTTAGAAGAAGTACCATCTCCAATTTTGAGCTCAGCGGCATTCTCTTCCTCTTCTCCAGACATTATTTATTAGTAAAAGTTACGAAATTTGATTATGGTATTGTAGTCCGAGGATTCTAATTTCAGAGCTTAGAAACACTTTAAGGAGGTGAATGGTGATCAACGATTTGGAGAGTGAGAATGTTGAGAACCTTATTTATAGACTGTCATACTAATCCTATTCCTAAACTATATATATATTTATTTAATTTTTAATTTTATAAAGGGAAATTTCACTTTTTGCCCTTAATAATATACCTCATATCAAAATTTATACTCTCCCTTAATTTGTACAAATTTAGTCCATTGATTACATGAACTTTCCATTTTACCCTTTTTTTTTTTAAAAAAAAAATAAAATTGGTAAAAACTGAAATTGGTCTTTCTCTCTCTCTTCCCTCTCTCTCGTGCACCACTCTCTCTCTAGAAAAAACTGAAAAATTTGTCAAAAAATTTCTCTCTGTCCGTCCCACTCTCTCGTCCCTCTCTCTCTCTTCCCTCTTGAATGGTTGTTTCTCGGTGGGTGTTGGTGGAAAACCGAAGCACAACCCAATATCACTCAAGAATCTTACACCATTATAATGGGTAAGTTGTGTTTTAAGCATTTTGTTTGACTTTATGTAGTTTAAAATTGTTATATGTGTGTTATTTGTTGGAACTGCTGTTTTTTGGTCTGAAATTGTTGAGATCTGGCAGATCTGGTTTTCAGTCGAAATCTGGGTTTTCCAGTGTTATCGATGATATATCGATAACTTATCGATGGTTTGTCGATGATTACACGAGGAAAGGTCAGTGATGACCATTATCGACGTTATGTCGACAGTATGTCGACATGTTATCGACATTAAGCAACCAACATATTATTTACATTTTGTCGACAGTTTGTCGATATCATGTCGACAAAAAGCATTTATCTTTTTTTAGAAGTTGTCGATATTTTGTCGACACCATGTCGACATTATATCGATGCAAATGAAAAAAGCCATTAATAAAACATAACATAACATTAAAATAAACTAACATAAAAACATAACATAAAAAAACATGAAAAAAAACAGAAAATAAAGTTCATAAAAAAAAAAACAAACATTAAATAAAACTCACCACAAGCCATAACATAACAAATTATTTTTTTTTAAATTCTTTGGCTTGTGGGTGAGCCTTGCAATACTTGCATAATGTTCCAGGCTTCACCGGTTTACCGTTAAAGATGCCTAGTTTGCAACGACGGCATCCTTCGGGGAACCCTGGTGGTGGAGCCGGCCATACACCAGTTTTGCAAAATTCTCTTTCAAGTTTCATGAACCTGAACTCGTTCCCACATCGTTCTCTTTCGAAAGCTCTTTGGGCGTCAAAAACTTTCTGCATTTCAGGAGTAATGATGCCATCATCCTCCTGCTTTAGCTCTTCAGGAGTTAAGATAGGGAATTTGCCCTTGTTCTTTCTTGGCGCCATATTTAGAACTTAAGAATAAGAGAAATTTTTAAGAGTAAGAGAGAAGTAGAAGACAAGAGCACTTATGAATAGGAAAGGGATTTGCTTTTATAGAGCATTATACATGTTGGGAATGTAGGAAAATTTAATGGCCATTAAATGTGTAACTGAACAGGTGAAACGCATGAAAAGGTGTATTTGTCGACCAAATATCGATACTATGTCGATATGATGTCGACAACATGCCAATTTAGTGACACGGCAAACTTATTTGTCGATACAATGCCGACGTCATGTCGATAGCATATCGATAGTACACGTGTCTGACATGGTTGGGAAGGGTTGTTGGGAACGTAGGTAAAATTTATTAACATTAAATGTGTAACCGTAAAACATGAAACGCATGCACTGTGTGTTTGTCGATTGAATGTCGATACTATGTCGATTGTTTGTCGACATAGGAATGGATTTATTACCATTGTACACGCGTCTGTCATGCAAATTCCTTTGGGAGAATATGTCGATATAATGTCGATGGTGTGTCGATGTTATATCGATGACGAGCATGCTTGGTGTGGTTGTCGACGTTATGTCGATATTATGTCGACAAAATGTCGACAATTAGTGTCATATTTTCTGCTGTTGTTGTTATCGACATTATGTCGATTGATATCGATGGGATGTCGATTTTTTTTTTTTTGGTGTTTTTTCCTTTACTCACCTTGTTTGTTTGGTTTGCAATTGCAGGAGAGAAAGTGTTCCTTGTTGTATCGTACGATGGTGTTTGGTTATGTGAGAATTATAATTGGATTTACAAAGCAGATAGCAGCTTGACGTTGACAGTTACAACTGAGACAACCCTACAAGAACTGCGACAAATTTTATATGAAGAGTTGGAAGTTGATCCTGTAGCGTATGATTTAAAGTTGGAGATTTGTTCCTTGTACATGAAGGGACAAATGGTTGCGCCAGAGGTTATTAAGAGAGAACGCCAACTGAGAACGTTCTTAGAGATGAGGGCAACAATGTCAAATACAGAGCTTATGCCATTATTCGTGACCAAGGTGAGAAAAGTTGGGAATTCGGAGCCTACGTCGCCTACTAATCCTCTCCCTCGGAGTGTGGTAGGGTCTTGCGTTCCCTAAACAGATGTTGGGATTGGTGTGAATGAGGAGGTTCTGACCAATTTAGAGGTTCCGACCAATGTAGAGCAAGAACAAGAAGCGACAGGATTTCATCAGTTTGAAGAGTTCGATACAACCTTCTACAATAACGATCTTATTGTAGATTTGAATATGGACGATGAACATGATTTGGCAGTCGATAAAGCCGTAGCGGGACCTTCGTTGAGGTTAGAGTGTGTACCGAGTAACCAAGGTACACAGCGAGAACGACAACCTTGTAGTGAAAATCGTACTACACCTGGAACTAGCAGTAGTCGACAAGGCAGAACTGAAGAACATGCTCGTCATGCAACCTTCTCAACGTTCTCCTCTTTTGAAGTTTGTACCAAGTTCAAAGCTCCCATGTGGACAAAGGAAGATATAATGGAAAATCATGAGCTAACTACTTGTTTACAAAGTAAGGAAGCAGGGGTGATAGAGCTTGGTAATTTTTATGAAAACAAGGAAGAACTGAGACAAGTAGTGGGTAGGTTTGCACTTAATAACAATTTTGAGTGGATGGTGAAGAAGTCATCCCCTGATGTGTTGTACGTTACATGCAAGGCTCCAGATTGTAAATGGAGAAGTAGGGGGAGGAAGAAGATGCATTCTGACAACTTTGAGGTCACTGTATTTCACAATGAACACACATGTAACTTGAATGCGAGACGTTCAGATCACCGTCAAGCAGCACCATGGGTAGTTGGCCACCTTATTAAGGGGAAGTACACCCAAGATGGAACTAAGTACAAGGCTAAAGACATACAGAGGGACATGTTTGACAACTATGGTATCAGTATGAGTTATGTGAAGGCGTGGAGGTGCAGGGAGATGGGACTTACGTATGCTAGGGGTACGCCTGAGTTTTCATACATGAAGCTTCCTGGGTACTTGTACATGCTGGAACAGAAGAATCCAGGTACCATTACTGACTTGTACTTAGAGGATGAGTGGTTCAAGTACTGTTTTATATCACTCGGTGCATGTAGAAGGGGTTTTTCTTTTTATCGTCCTGTTTTGAGTATCGATGGCACCTTCTTGAAGACGAAGTACGGCGGTATAATGTTAGTTGCTGTGGCATACGATGCGAACAACCAATTGTTGCCGGTTGCTTATGGTATCGTTGACAGTGAGAATAACGACTCCTGGACGTATTTCTTACAGAAGTTGAGGGTAGCAATTGGCGTGGTTGAGAACTTAGTGTTTGTGTCAGATAGGCATCAAAGCATTGATCATGCTGTTGGACTCGTTTTTCCCGAAGCAGTCCACTGTGCATGCTATCACCACATTGTTATGAACGTGAACGCCAAATTCAAGACTGATGCTTTTCACAACCAAATATATAATGTTGCTTACGTATGGTCGAAGACTGAATGTGATAGAGAGTTCGAGAAGCTTAGAAAGATGAATCCGACCATTGCTGCATATGTGGAGAGTATAGGGTTTGAGAAGTGGGCTCACCCTTATTGTTTAGGCGATAGATACAACATCATGACGAGCAACGCTGCTGAAAGCTTCAATAGTGTCACAGAAGAGTTCAGGAAATATCCAATAACTACTTTGGTTGAATTTATCAGGTTCACACTCCAATCGTGGTTCGCTGATCGCCTCGAAAATGCTGACAAATGTACCACCCCTTTGGCCACGCTCTTTGAAAAAAACTTGGCAAAAATTCATGAAAATGCAAGGTACAGGCGCGTCCAACGAAATGAAGCCAATTTGTATAATGTTGGTAGGGGACCTAACGGTGAAAGAGGTGGTGATGTGAATCTAGTTGAAAGAACATGCACCTGCGGCGTGTTCACGTTATTGAAACTCCCTTTCCTTCATGCATGTGCCGCGGCATTGAAAACGAACACAAGTGTGTACACGCTTTGCTCACCTTATTATTCAAAAGAAACGTGGAGGAAGATTTACGATGATACCATCAATCTTGCTGGTGACGAGGATGATTGGGTTCTCCCAGAACACATCAAGAATATGAAAGTTGGGGTACCTGTGGAAAAGAAGCCTGTAGGTCGTCCAAGAAAAAGCAACGCTGGAAGAAGACGGGAGAACCGTTTCCCGTCTGGTGATAAAAAAGGTTCTGTACCACGAAACTGCAGCCGCTGTGGCAGTTCAGGCCACAACAGAGCAACATGCAAAGCCCGCATTTGAGGCGTCCTGTACTTATTCGTTGTAATAACATGTTTTCTATTGGGAAATTCGATAAATTACCCCTATCCTTTCACTTTCCAGGGCGTATGTCGATACAGAGGCAACGGTTAGCGTGATGAACTATTTTATAATGATGCATATTTTGTCATCATTTGTTTTTATTTTCATGTGCTAACGAAATTATATATATATATCTAAATGAGTTCATCTGCAACCTCCTGAAATATATAATATAGCATAATAGACATATATATGGTATATTGAAGAGACTCTTTTTCTTCCTCAAATATATAAGTACTATATATAATTCTTCATTATCCAATTTACCTTCACTTGGTCTAACATATAAAGAGAGTGATAGAGAGTGGTCTAATATATAATACTGAAGTATGGGGAGTGTCTTCACTAGTAACTGGTCTAACTATGAATAATTATCGCTATTTCAGGTTCGAAACTGCTTTAAAATAATGTCGAGGTTGAATATTTTTTAAATATTTTAATTATTTTTAGGTTTAATAGTTATTTTTGTTGAATAATATCGATATTTTATATTTGAAACCACGAATAATTATCAAAATTTGAACGAAGAGAAAGTCTATATATACATAACTGTAATGTTAATTACACAAAATATACAATGTCTCAATAATTACACAATAATCAGCCAACATTTTGGTAAAATAAATCAACACACCACCGTTGACGAAACATAGCTATCCGGCCTGGCGTCACATCGGTCAATCCACGTTGCATCATGAGATGCTCCACATACTCAATGCAATAGACGCCACAATCACCACTAAATGCAAAATAAAATGTAAAGTCAGTCTAACGTAAAACATATTTTAATACTATAGTACTTTTTTATCGCTATGTACCTGGTTGTTGCCTTCGGAACTAAGTCGTGAGTGGCTCGAGTCGAATGCATTTTTGGAAGCACCGTGATGTCCCTGTTAGTTAACGCCATGATCTGGTTGTTACGTGGAAATTTACCGGTTGCAAGGATTAGCGAGGGCAGCAGTTCTTCCCAAGTCTTCAGGATGGGTTCCATGGCGGTCCAATGACAGACGCTGGAATCACAGTCGTAGACATTAATTTTCCACAGCTCTATGTCAACTTCAAGTGTGACCCAGTGCCTTGCCTCGGGAAGATGCAGAATGAAGTAAATATACTCGTTACCCCTCCATCTCTCAAAGACTTGGGACTGTAATTACGGAGAACAACGAAACAATTAACAAACCATAATAATCCTCCCAAACAATTAACAATCGAAGTTATAATCATAGTTCAACATTTAAAATCTTACTAAAACAATACCTTATGAACCCCTCTGCAGTAGTCCAGGATATAATCCTCCCACACAAAGTTTCTCCTCGGACCCTTGTGGTTCGTCCATGCACTGCTGATCATGGTGGTCACGAATGTGGAGAGAATGACACCCTTCTGAGGAAATGTCAGTGGATAGTCGGTGCGTCGCCTCCTCAGCATATGCATTGTTGCATATAAAGGGAAATGTCAGTTAGACAAAAAAATATATTAATTGCACATAAAGTTGTAAAGTGAAGTAATATTATAAAATACTTTACTTACGTCATCTGTAAGCCATTCCTTTGGTGTGAGCATTATCCAAAAGAATGATGGACCGTAATCACCACTTCTCAAATCCCGAAGTCGGTGGTTCGGAATGAGTCCAACACACCACTTTCGGAAAGTAACTAACAATTTCTCATCCGGTGGCTCCAGGGGATCAAACGTCGAAGATGGCCTATGTCTCCTCTTCATCTCCGTGTAGTCACCGAACCATACAGGAGGATTTCTCTTCCTCTTCCGACTCTTAACCACTGCAGGTTGTGCCTCTATCGACAGAATCTCACCCTGCGACTCGGTGTCATGTACATGGATAACACCTGTATCGATGGGAGTCGCTGGAGCTCCCTCATAAGGATCGTACCCGTCGGGGAAGACCTCCTCCTCTTCTACTGGGGGTGATGCAGCTGGTGGTGGGGTAGATGGATCTGCTGGGGCCTCCGGTGCTGAAGCTGTCGTTGGCGGACGATTCAACATGGCCAATATGTCTCTGAGCTGCTCCATAATTACGTTCTGACCACCCTTCAGCTCTACATGGCTGGTCTCGTATGCCTTCTTCAGCTCGACATGAGCAGCATACAGACCCTGAGTGTCAGCCTCGATCCTATCCAACCTCGCCACTAAATCAGTGTACTCGGCACCCCGAACGCCTGATGAAGATGGTGCACTGGGCTGAGGTTCTGAACCAGTGGCCTGAAAAAATATATACCAAAAAAATACGGTAAGCATACGATAATTCCACAATGTAACAAATATCACAAAACAAAAACAATAAAAAATCAAGACATAAAAAAAAAGTTCCAAAAATTGGTACCTGAGTGTCTGTTTCCTGAGTGTCTGGTACCTGAGTCTCTGGTACCTGACTACCTGCCTCAGCCTCTGTGTCATCCACACCATCATCAACCAGGTTCTCCACACCATCGTAAGATATGGTCCTCACAAATGCCTCCTCCTCTGTCCGTGGAAGTAGCCCCTTCACCACTTCAAGATTTTGTTTATGGTTCAAAAAATATCAAAATAGAACCATTTAGCATTTATGTTAAATAATTATTCTGAACATAAGTGAAATTCATACCCGTCTAGCAAATAATGCGCTGACGTCTTTCTTCCTAATATCGCCCTTGCTCGTCCAGCTAAGCATCCTGGGGAACCGAATCCCGTGATTCGTGCCATACCTCTTCCCAACCTCCAAAATGGCCTCGTACGCCCAATATTGTATTGCAGGTGCGAAGCCATATGCTGTGTATTTGCACTCGTGCTGAACATCCGAACTCAGCTTCTTCTCGTAGTTGGCCTTCTGTTTCAACATGTCTTTTTGAAGCGAGTGCATGAGTCTGGCGAATGAGTGCTTCCCCCAAGGAATCCGGAAGAAGAACTCGAGGTCTTCCACATATCTAAGTATGTGAGGCGTAATCAGCGCGTTTGCCTCGCGGCCCAGAAGCACTGACTCCACAAACAAGCACAAGCCGAGCTTGTACAAGTCTTCCGGGTTCTGACAGTTTGTGAACCTATCTTGGAGTGCTTCTGTCTTCACACTATCAGACCGGTTGAAATATTTGTTGATCAATCGGTCTGACCCTGAGCGAGCAACCTGCGCAGCCTTCTCCTCTTCTGTTGGCCCCGAGGAGAAGTCCAGGCCTGTAATGAGTGCAAACTCCAGCACTTCGAATCTGACCTCCTTCCGACCAACGTAAAACCGCATCCTCAACTCCTCCTGGGCATCTACCTTCATTTTGTGGAGCATAAGCTGGTGAAATAACACTGAGGAGAATGTCAACGGTACGACATTCCAAAAGCTGCCGAAACGGCTTTCCTTCGCCGTGTTATTCAAGTTGAACTCCTCAAACCGAGACTTTATTTTTGCAAAAGTTCTGGTGCCTCTGTAAGTAACGCGTCCGGTAAAATGCGCAGGTGCTGGAATTATGAGTCTGGGAGCCATCTGAAAAAACAAAAAACAAATAAATAAAGCTGCCAAAAAATTTAAAAACCATGTCGACATTATATCGACATGCCGTCGACATTATGTCGACATTATCAAAAGCAAACTCAATTCACTTATGTCGACAAAATATCGACATCCTGTCGACATTCAGTCGACAATTTTAAACTGGCAACAATTTCACAGCATGTCGACAAAATATCGACATCCTGTCAACATTCAGTCGACAATACAAGCTTAAATTCAACAAGATAATATAATCGACAACATATCGACAACCGGTCGATATGCTGTCCACAAATTCAATCAGACCACAATTTCACAACAAGTCGACAACCAATATAGGGCAGAAAATACATTTAAACCACCAATCGACATCCTATCGACATACAAACGATATCCTATCGACATACAAATAACAGCTAAATTCAAACAGACACCCAATCTATCGACATCCTATCGATATCCTATCGACATGTCATCGATAAACCCTGTAATAAACACAGATACCATTGAAACACTAACATCTACAACCTAAAGATCACAAAAGCTACAAAAAATCTACTAATCTCAACAACATTATATGATTGGCATCAAAATCTATGAAAAATATATTTTTTCAAAAAAAAAATCTTACCTTTGGGTCGAAGATCGACAGACGGTTTCGGTTCGCCTGGTTTGTGGGTTTGGTTCGTGGGTTCGCTTGGTTCGTTGGTTTTTTGGTTTCGTGGTCGACGGCGAGTTCGTGGGTTTGGGTTTGTTGGTTTGCCTGGTTCGTGTGGGTTCGCCTGGTTGGCCTGGTTCGTGTGAGTTTGTGAGTTTGTGAAGAGAGCGAGAGAGAGGGAAAAGTCAGAGAGCGAGAGAGTGGGAAAGTCAGAGAGAGAGAGTGAAAAGTTTATTTTAGGGGTATTTTAGGAATCTTTTTAAATTATTGGAATCAATTTGTACAAAAAATAAAGGGCTATAAATTTTGATATGGGGTATTTTATTAGGATCAAAAAATGAAATTTCCCTTTTATAAATATACTTTACATTTATCATTTTAATCTTTTTTGAAAACGGTTATATGATACCTATTCCTAAACTAAATATACATAGATATATTTTTTTTCAGAAAAAAAAAAAACATAGATATAAATATCTCAAACTAATTCTAAATCACTTAAAATTAAATTTTATTTTAAATACAATTGAAATAATATACATAATTTTATTTTTTTATTTTTCTAACTAGTAAATAATTCGCACTTCGCAGCGAATGAGAAGATAATACTAAATATTAACTTACTAATTCTTAATATAATTACTTTAAAATATATAAAAAAGTAATACTAAATTTTTATTTCTAGCTCTTTTTAATTAGCTCAAAGATAAGATAAATAAATTAATAATAATTAGAATATTTGTTCAATCTTCTAAAAGTACATTGCTAGAGTAGAATTTGCAAAATTGTAGGCTCCTTATTGTCGTGAATCTTAACTTATCAAGAGTATCTAAGCTTTTAACCGCCAAAGTGATAGTCTTTCTAGTGAAGGTTTTGATAAAAATTTGCATCTAAATTTTAAAATTAAAACAAAATCCCATCAAAATTTTATAAAAGAAACTATAATTCAAATCAAGGAAAACTTTTATTTTCCAAAAAATAGATTTGTAGAATTTAAAAGAAAAAAATACACGAAATAAAGAAGGTATGAAATCCAAGAAGATCATTGATACAATATGAAGCCCTAAAATTATATAGGAAACCCAACATTATTGATACAAATTTTTCAATAATATGAAATTCAAAGATATTTAAAAAAAAAAGTAAGATTTTTTAAAAATCATTGTGTAGAATTCAAAAGTAAAATACAACCTTGACAAAAATTAAAAATCTCAAAGTTATATGAAATTAATATATACAATTCATTTAATTATTTGTCGAAGGCTTTCTTTGCAATAAACTATACCAAGACCCAGTGAAAGAGATATCTAAATACAAAGAGGCATTGTTATTGCCAATATGACCCTTGGTTATAGGATTTTTCATGTACTGAAAAAAATAAAATAATAATAATATATAGTACTGAAATTCTCTCACACAGAAACAAAAATAAAATATACAGATGAAGATAGAAAAATTTTTAGGTGAGAGCATCACTTTTGCTCTCACATGTAAAAGCATTATTTTACACTTTTCATTGGTTGAATAGGGTGGTTGTATGATATTAACATATATTGTTGTGTAGGATAGTGTTTGGTATATATATATTTTTTTTTTTAAAAACAAATTATATTATAATTTTACCTTCATCAACTTAAACTCTTTTGTTTCTTTATTATTTTAAAATATGTTGTTTTTTTATACTCATGAAAAGTATGACTTTTTTTTTTATCTTTTTTTTCTTAACTATGAAAAGTATGAGACTTATTTTCAATTTTTGAAATCTCTATTATTCATTCATAAATTTATATCATTCATAAATATGTAATATTAAGCTTAGATATTTTTAGGTTTTGCTAAGCAACTACATTTTTTCTTATAAGTCTTAATTTTTTTTTTTTTTTTTCAGTTAAACTAGTTAATCAAATTGAGCAATTTTTTTATTTTAGAAATTTTTTCTTTCAATTAGTGTAAGAAATTAAATAAAGAAGAAGAAGTGATTAACAAATAGATGAGTAGATACAATAAATATTAAATAAATTGAATATATTTTCTAATACTTCAAATATCATTTTTTTTATTGATTGAATATATATTCAAAACAGGATCCAAACACACAGAAAAAAAACTAATAGATGTTATAAAAAACACATAAATAAGAAATTGTAAAAAAAAATAAGAAAAAAAAAACTACTATACATACGTACACATTAAAAATACTGTTATAGTCTTTAAAAATTTAAAAATAATAAGAATATTAATTTAATAAAAATTGCTACATGTATAACATACATGTGACTTCTATATTAAAAAAGATAATTGAGAAAAATTTAATACAACACCCTTATGATAAACAAATAAATTAAAGCCATTAGATTGAAAATCAAAGGTTATAAAAATGCTCTTATTCATAAGAACAAAAGTGGTGCTCTCACCTAAAGAATACCCTATAGAAATATATACATAATAAGATGCTTTCAATGTATACATATATACACTGAAATTCTCTTAAACTGACATTGAAGAGTAAGCTTCCAACAAAGAACCATTCATAATAATTTAAAGAAAAAAGAAAAAAAAAATGTATAGGATTTAGGCTATATATTCGGTAGCATGATATCTCAATCAAGAGTACATAGTATTAAAAATTAAACTGATTGCTTAAGTTTTATTGTTCATTATTTCAAGTAACAATTAATTAACTTGCTATAAATTACTATTGGAAAAAAAATATAATAGTAGCAAAGAGAGATTAAGGGTCAGTTTAGCACAGCTATGCTGTGGAAAAAAGCAGCTGTAGCTGTGCTGTAAGGAAAAACAACTATAGCAGAACTGTGAAAAAAAACTGAGTTAAGTGTTTGGTAAATTATAATTTTTAAAGTGCTGCGACTTTTTAAGATTCTATTATAATAATGATAATATTTTAATCTAGTTCATTATAATCACAAATATATATATATAAAAAATATGTTATATTAAATTTTTATTTTTTATATATTTTTAATTATTTTTTTCTATAGTATAAATTTATATGCATTTGATAAAAATAATTTTAATATTTTTAAATTATATTTTTATCACTTGTGAAAGATAAAATTGTAATTTATAAAAAACATAAATTGATATTGTTTGTTAATAATAAAAATATAAATATAAAATATTTTTTAAAAATAAAAAATTAGAAATTTAAAAATTATTTATTTTTAAATATTTTTTCATTTTAAAAAATATTTTTATTTTTTATAATATATAATAAATAATTAAATAAATTTTTAGTAGAAATAATTTATTATAGTGTAACACCCCAATATTTTGCCTTATTTTACAAAGTGCTAATTTTGATGCATTAATTAAAAAGATTCAAAGCTGTTTGAAAATACACAGTGAGTTTTACAATAAATATGCAATCGTGAATGATCATTCATATTAAAACAAAATAAGTAGTTGAGTGTATTTTTCTTAAAAAAAATAAATTTGTAACATCCCACTGAGCTCAGATTACTTTACTAAATAAAAAACAAAAACCAAGGCTCCACCGGCGTTCTAGACCGTTTGCTCGTCCATAGCCCCTCGCAGTATACATACCAGAACTGACCCAACTCATCAAACTTACATTCAATGTTCCCTGTCTATTGCCTGTAGGGGGAAAATAAGGGGGTGAGCGTAAGGAAATGCTTAACATACAATAGCATTCAATACACTAAATATATCTTAAAATTTACAATAATACGATTCTTTATAATATTAACGTATCCAGTCTTAACAATGGTATATACCTTAGCTCATAATTGTAATTTAAATAACTTCAGATATGCAAAGCTATATCATATACCATATATTTGTACTAAACGAAACCATTACATATATGTAGGGACCACAACCCTGACATCATACTCATAGCACAATCATAGCAATAACATATAAAAATTATTTCAATCATATCATGTCTTTATCATAACATTGGCATATCATAGCCATTACTTACATAATCCGGGCCTAGCCTGGCCCTACAATATCCTGGGCCTAATCTGTCCATATAATAACCTGGGCCTATGTAGCCCTACCATTGTTATAGGATAGGGTATCTCTATATTCAACAGTAACATCACTATATCATACCCCACCATAACAATGTCATACACGAATCAGACAAATGTAGGGTAGGGTATCTCTACATTCAACGGCCTTACCCCGTATCATACCCCACCATGGCCCCTCATTTGTACCTGAGATGTTAGCATACAACATACAACATACAACACACCACATACATCATACAACATACAACATACAAATTGTACCAACCACAATATATATATATCGATTCACAAACTCATATTGTTTCCACACCACACATTCTCAGTACTATATACACATTCATAATAATACATCACAAATAATATTTCAATAGACAAATAATTTAAATTATGCCGTTCAACACATAAAACTACTTAATTTTCTTACCTCAAATCCCGCTGCTTAAGACTTGTTACCTCGTCACTACTACCTATAATAAGACATGGTTCAAGGCCCTAATATTAAAATTCGTACTCTTACAGTACAGCAGAAAGATCACTATTTTTGACCAAAAAATACACTAACTCAGTAAAAGTTGTCTTCATAAAAATTATAGGAAATTCCATTATCTTTCCAATGATATAAAGATCATTAAAAATGGATTAAAACTGAGGGAGTTATGATTGTTTTACTGAAACTATTTCTGAGAAGGAATATGGAGTAACGAATTATACGACTTAGCGAAAATACAAACTTTTGGCATTGAAAGGTTCAGAACTAGAAGATAATATCTTCATGAAAGTTTTAGGAAATTAAATTCCCTTTCCAATGATACCAAAATATTTGAAATTAGAATTATATTCAGAGAGATATTATAATTTTACTAAAACAGTTGTGCAAGAACATTATTCAAGAAACGAAGCAAATGATACAGAAGGAAAATAGCTTTTCGACATAGTATAACTCCGAATTAACGAAATGTTTCTTCATAAAACTTATGGGAAATCGAATAAGCTTTGAAACTATATATAGATCATTAAAAGTGGATGAGAATTGAGAGAGTTATGGTATTTTAAGTGAAAGTACATTTTTATGGGAATATAAAAAAAAACGATTTACAACAACATCAGAAAGATGATAATTTTCGACATATAATATCACCGAAATGGTGAATAGTTTCTTCATAAAAATTTTAGATCATCGAATAAGCTTTCTAACGATACAAAAATCGCTGGAAACGGATCAATATTGAGAGAGATATGACTATTTTACTAAGACAATAATTTTCAGAAAAAATAAAAAACGAGATTTCATAGTTTAACCTAAAAGTTCACAACAATAAGTGGAAGAACTCTCTTACCTCTTGATGACTCTTCTTAATCAGTGCTAGATCTTGAAATCTCAAATTATTAGAATGGTGATGATGATCTCAATCTTATGTTGATGAAAATCATGAGTGTTGTTTGGCGAAGAGAACGAAACAAGAAGGAAAATTATAAATCTTTGATAGATAGCGAGATGAATAACTTGTAGGGTATATGATTTTATGGGTGTCTTCTCTAAGAATTGTGTTCAGGTGGAAAGAATTACGTATCAAGAATGTGATAGATTTAGGTTTTATAATCTAATTAAACCTATAAAAGAAAATAATAAAATAATCTGATGCTAATTTAACTCTAAATAGAATAATTAAATAAAAATCTTATTTGTTAGATATAAGTTTTAAATTTGAATTTTAAAACTTAGGGATTCTATACTAAACTTAACAGGTCGTCACTTTGTAGCTTAATTTTGACCCCAATAAAGTTAAAACTACGATAAATCTATTTCTACATAATTGATAGATCTTTGAATTATCTTTCCAACGCCACTGAAATCACCTCAATCCGAGCTCTAGAACTCCAGATATGATCGTTTTAGTAAAACAGTTTTTAATCCTGCAAATTTATCCAAACCTACGAATTTTTAACATTATTTCTATAATAATGTTATTTGATATCACTTATACCATTAATTAAAATCCACTAAATAATTTATAAAACCCTAATAAACTTTCATATTGGGCTTTAATTAAATGATTACATACTTATGAAAATATCATAATATTTTACTTTCGTAGTTAATACAACTTTAACTTTCTTTATAAAATTGTTACAACTACTCTAAGCAATAATATCAACTCACTAACAACACAAATAAATGAGATAATTATCCTCGCGCAATTAATATCCAAAAAAAAAAAAAATTAAATACTATTTTAAACTGGATATTACATTCTACCCTCCTTAAAAGAAATTTTGTCCTCGAAATTTAACTTACCAACACTCGAGGTGTTGAGTCTTCATGTCTTTCACCACTTACCGCATTACCTCCTTATCTACTATATGGAGCCAACAAATATGCATTTAACCTATATCTTGTCGATCAATCCATAACACATATAATACAAATAACTTATTAATTAAGCATTATTATTTCTCTATACATTACTTAAATATCGAAACGTACTCCATCATATAATAACTTACATATACATGCTTTAAATACATAAGTTTTACAATCACATGCTCGTAATATTAGAAAAGTTTTTCTTTCTTTTATGACCATCCTTACATGCCATTAAGAGTGAAACTATTTATTCTTCTATGAGCATCCTTACATGCCATTTAGAGTATCACTATTCATTCTCTAAATGAACATCCTTACATGTCACTTGAGAACACATTATACAATACACAATTACAAACACAAAGAGTAGGGTAGAAGACCTTATGCAAACCTGTCTTTAATCATTCCCATTCTTTAGTTGAATGTTATTACCTATAAAAATCTTACTTCTCTACTTGATTTTCTACTGTAAGGCTACAATGTCATTCTTTCAATTTAATAGATGTTACTCACTCATCGACAGACACTTGTTCCACGGCACTTGAAAATAAACATTTAAGCTCTTTAAAAGGTCTTCTATATATAAATATTTAATGATCCATTTCGACCACTTTTTTTTTTTTTTGCGTAACATTCACTTCTTGATATCCTTTATCCATGTATTCATTGAACTTGTCACGCCTTCCCATTTTCCTAGGTAACCGCTGTCGGTTCCTTTTGTAGTCTCTTTCTTGTATCACTCTATTGTATTTTCCTTGCTACTCTCCTATGGTGCTTGGTCCTCCATTACCCCCTTCAATCAAGTTGACTTGATTATGAGATTAGCTAGTTTTCTATACTAACTTTTATCTACTTTGGTATTATCTTGCTATAGTGGTGAAGTTTGAATCTGTAATGCCGATAGATTCTGATAGTTATGTTCAATGATTGCTTCTTCTAATATACTAGCCATCTGAGGTATCACATAACTTCATACTTATCATAGCATTGATTATTCCAGCCATATTCATACCCTGTATATTGTAGCCTTCTTTAATTCACCAAAAAAAATATCTCAACTTCTTAATTGTACTTCTAAAACTTTTGAATCTCTTAAACATACATTCCAATACTGATTATTTACTTAAGACTATACCATATATGTATTAAAACATAAAAAGCACACTAATAACCCCTTTAAAATAAGTTCAACCCTACCATGGCTTATCGTAGCCTAACTATTTATTATCTGTTGACTTTTAACAATAAGTCAACCATACCAATCTCATAATGTATTGATCAGCCAAGTTATCAGGGTAAGGATACTATATATATAATTGGCAAACCATGTCGAACAGACCTTACTCTGTCCATCACTATTATACCTCCTATACCCCCACTTGTATTTGATTTACTACTAGAGACTCAGTATTTATAATTCCTTAGTGAGGGATCCTTGACTCTTATTTTCTAAACTACCTTTAAAAAATAAATTTATAATTCACTTAAGCATTTTAGTCCATATTTGAATGCAATCATGTTATCAATATATCCATCCCTTTCCTTATAAGTTCCTCACTTTCAATTAGATGAACTTTAGTTATTTTCCAGATAATGGCTATTGTCTCATTCCAGCTTAGATGTGTTCTTCTAGGATTCTCCATTACTAGCCCTCTAGGCCGGGAAAAATATCTATATTTATAAAAATTCATTCCTCTCAATAATTTTAACTTTTGTCAGATCCATTGTCATTCTCTTCTCGAGCGATGTAAGGCGTAGGAATACCATCACTTTTAATCAAAGTTGCACTCTTTGTGAGTTTTCTTCTTAGTTGACTCTTATGATGACACTCCAACATACTTATACTATTGTCCATAAAGCAAATTGTGAGTGGATTGTAGTTTTGTTTGCTTACGATGTGCCTTGAATTCATTTACATTTCATGAGCATTTTTTAATCCCAACACTTCTCAAAAACTCGTATGGCCCATGTCATGCCATGAAATTCTTTAAGATACGTCACTTTGGCCTTATATGTGTCTCACTTTTCCCATGTCTCTAATATTAGGGAGTCTTTCCTAACGTTTTCTCCTCAAGCTATGCACTACCCTTCTATTGTTGTGTCGATGGGTATGTAGAATCTAAGTATGTCACTCGTGAAAGTTAATTTCTCTTCTTCCTCTTTTGAATTTGTGATCTCCTCTCTATAGCTGTTTGTTGTACCACCCACCATAAATTTGTATTCACAATGTATTAGTTGTGCAATTGTGACCTGTTCCAAGTAGTTGTCCTCTTGTTGTCTCTCCTTCATGTTGTACCCAAATTGTTAGTCGTGCCTAGACCTTCTTAGTCTTTCTCCTTTGAAAATGTCACTGTCGAAACCATGCACATTTTACTCTATTGTCTCCTCCACCAAGTAGATGACCTTGATTTTAAAGTTTACAACTTTCCTTCGGTAATCTTTTATTTGTTAATGCTCTGTTTTATCTCTTAGTGTTTAAGATACCTTCATAAGCTATTACCTCAAGCAATTTTATCATGTCTCTTTCTAACTTCTTATTTTTGGATTCTATTCAGCACACTACACTCCTTTCTATATGATGGCATCGTCCTCTCCTGACTCATTTCTATAACAGACTTCTCTCTAAAGTCTTTGCATACACTATTCATACTTCTTACCATCTAACTTAGGAGTGTGTAACTTATGGAATATCCAACAAGATAGTACTTGCTCCTTAAAGATCTATTCTTTCATCCTTCTTAATAAGTGGGTTTCGTAAAATATACTGTCCCAGTTTGGTATAACGTCTACTATTCTAAGTCATCCCTACTTCCTATATGTTGGGCTTCCAACATAGCTAGGTGTGGAGACTTCATCTTTAACATTTGTAGACAGGTACAATTCTATGCATCGGTGCTTAGTTGGCTATTGGTACATTTCATTATGTGCTTCAAGTTCCACTACTAGTGTTGGTGATCTATTGTGCTTAGCCTATGAAACTCTTCAACAAATCGTCTTAGTCATGCTCACATTCCTTCCAATGCCTCTATTAGATCGTTAGCCTTAACTACTATTGGGTTCTCTGGAACATCAACCATTTGTGGGTCAGCGGAACACATCCTTAGCCCCCACCTCTACTAGTCATTCATTTCACATTGATTCTAACTGATCTTCTAGTTGCATGTGTGAGCTCTTACAAGAAATGTTGATTTAATAGAAACAAACAAGTTCAATTATAGGGAGAGAAGATTCCATGAACATATCTAAACTTAATGTTGTCAAGCTTAACTAGTAATATTCTATTTATCAAACAAAGTCTTATGAATTCCTAATATAATTTATTCTAAATTTTCAAGAAAGGAACACTGTCCTTCCTAGTTTCAATTCAAGACAATAAAGAAAAATAAAACCTATTCATATTCTTCGTAAAAAAGTGTAATCAATCATAACCGGTAGTATACTCTTAATTTCTCTAAGCACCCACTACAGATGAGGCACTAATTCTAGGAAACATATTTTAACAAAAATCTATGATTGATACTAAAACTATTAATGGCAATACTAAGCATATTAGAACTAACACTTACGTTATAGTGAGAGGGATCTTTTTAGTCTTCTATATGTATACTTGGAGTATCCTTCGGGCTAAGGAACGATTGGCTCTGATACCAACTGTAACACCCCAATATTTTGCCTTATTTTATAAAGTACTAATTTTGATGCATTAATTAAAAAGATTCAAAGCTGTTTGAAAATACACAGTGGGTTTTACAATAAATATGCAATCATGAATGATCATTCATATTAAAACAAAATAAGTAGTTGAGTGTATTTTTCTTAAAAAAAATAAATTTGTAACATCCCACTGAGCTCAGATTACTTTACTAAAAAAAAAAATAAAAACTAAGGCTCCACCGGCGTTCTAGACCGTTTGCTCGTCCATAGCCCCTCCCAGTATACATACCAAAACTGACCCAACTCATCAAACTTACATTCAATGTTCCCTGTCTATTGCCTGTAGGGGGAAAGTAAGGGGGTGAGCTAAAAGCCCAGTAAGGAAATGCTTAACATACAATAGCATTCAATACACTAAACATATCTTAAAATTCACAATAATACGATTCTTTATAATATTAACGTATCCAGTCTTAACAATAGTATATACCTTAGCTCATAATTGTAATTTAAATAACTTCAGATATGCAAAGCTATATCATATACCATATATTTGTACTAAACGAAACCATTACATATATGTAGGGACCACAACCCTGACATCATACTCATAGCACAATCATAGCAATAACATATAAAAATTATTTCAATCATATCATGTCTTTATCATAACATTGACATATCATAACCATTACTTACATAACCCGGGCCTAGTCTCGCCCTACAATATCCTGGGCCTAATCTGCCCATATAATAACCTGGGCCTATGTAGCCCTACCATTGTTATAGGATAGGGTATCTCTATATTCAACAGTAACATCACTGTATCATACCCCACCATAACAATGTCATACACGAATCAGACAAATGTAGGGTAGGGTATCTCTACATTCAACGGCCTTACCCCGTATCATACCCCACCATGGCCCCTCATTTGTACCTGAGACGTTAGCATACAACATACAACATACAACATACAACATACAACACACCACATACATCATACAACATACAACATACAAATCATACCAACCATAATATATATATCGATTCACAAACTCATATTGTGTCCATACCACACATTCTCAGTACTATATACACATTCATAATAATACATCACAAATAATATTTCAATAGACAAATAATTTAAATTATGCCGTTCAACACATAAAACTACTTAATTTCCTTACCTCAAATCCCGCTGCTTAAGACTTGTTACCTCGTCACTACTACCTATAATAAGACATGGGTCAAGGCCCTAATATTAAAATTCGTACTCTTACAGTACAGCAGAAAGATCACTATTTTTGACCAACAACTACACTAATTCAGTAAAAGTTGTCTTCATAAAAATTATAGGAAATTCCATTATCTTTCCAATGATATAAAGATCATTAAAAATGGATTAAAACTGAGGGAGTTATGATTGTTTTACTGAAACTATTTCTGAGAAGGAATATGGAGTAACGAATTATACGACTTAGCAAAAATACAAACTTTTGGCATTGAACGGTTCAGAACTAGAAGATAATATCTTCATGAAAGGTTTAGGAAATTAAATTCCCTTTCCAATGATACCAAAATCTTTGAAATTTGAATTATATTCAGAGAGATATTATAATTTTACTAAAATAGTTTTGCAAGAACATTATTCAAGAAACGAAGCAAATGATACAGAAGGAAAATAACTTTTCGACATAGTATAACTCCGAATTAACGAAATGTTTCTTCATGAAACTTATGGGAAATCGAATAAGCTTTGAAACCATATATAGATCATTAAAAATAGATGAGAATTGAGAGAGTTATGGTATTTTAAGTGAAAGTACATTTTTATGGGAATATGAAAAAAAACGATTTACAACAACATCAGAAAGATGATAATTTTCGACATATAATATCACCGAAATGGTGAATAGTTTCTTCATAAAAATTTTAGATCATCGAATAAGCTTTCTAACGATACAAAAATTGCTGGAAACGGATCAATATTGAGAGAGATATGACTATTTTACTAAGACAATAATTTTCAGAAAAAATAAAAAACGAGATTTCATAGTTTAACCTAAAAGTTCACAACAATAAGTGGAAGAACTCTCTTACCTCTTGATGACTCTTCTTAATCAGTGCTAGATCTTGAAATCTCAAATTATTAGAATGGTGATGATGATCTCAATCTTATGTTGATGAAAATCATGAGTGTTGTTTGGCGAAGAGAACGAAACAAGAAGGAAAATTATAAATCTTTGATAGATAGCGAGATGAATAATTTGTAGGGTATATGATTTTATGGGTGTCTTCTCTAAGAATTGTGTTCAGGTGGAAAGAATTACGTATCAAGAATGTGATAGATTTAGGTTTTATAATCTAATTAAACCTATAAAAGAAAATAATAAAATAATCTGATGCTAATTTAACTCTAAATAGAATAATTAAATAAAAATCTTATTTGTTGGATATAAGTTTTAAATTTGAATTTTAAAACTTAGGGATTCTATACTAAACTTAACAGTCGTCACTTTGTAGCTTAATTTTGACCCCAATAAAATTAAAACTATGATAAATCTATTTCTACATAATTGATAGATCTTTGAATTATCTTTCCAACGCCACTGAAATCATCTCAATCCGAGCTCTAGAACTCCAGATATGATCGTTTTAGTAAAACAGTTTTTAATCCTGCAAATTTATCCAAACTTACGAATTTTTAACATTATTTCTATAATAATGTTATTTGATATCACTTATACCATTAATTAAAATCCACTAAATAATTTATAAAACCCTAATAAACTTTCATATTGGGCTTTAATTAAATGATTACATACTTATGAAAATATCATAATATTTTACTTTCGTAGTTAATACAACTTTAACTTTCTTTATAAAATTGTTACAACTACTCTAAGCAATAATATCAACTCACTAACAACACAAATAAATGAGATAATTATCCTCGCACAATTAATATCCAAAAAAAAAAAAAAATTAAATACTATTTTAAACTGGATATTACATATAGAGTTTTTTAATCAAAACAGTTTTTTCTAAAAGTTGGGTTGTACTAGCTTTAGCTTTTAGCTGTAGATTTTCCATAAATTTTTCAATAAGCTGTTTTTAAACTATTTACCAAACACCTTTTTGGCACAATTTTTTTGAAAAACAGCTTTTAACTTTTCTAAAAGCTGCGCCAAACGGGCCCTAAGAGAAGAGAGAGCTCGTAAATATGCTTAGATGGTTTAAAATATATACTTTAGGACAATCAATTCCAAAAAGAAAAATTGATATTTATATATTTTTTTTTTGAAAAATAGATATTTATAATAGAAAGGAAATTAGAGAAAAAAAACAAAAAGCCTAATAAGATATAAAACGTGAAAGGTTATTTTTTGATTATTAGTTATATTTTTTTTAAGTTTTTTATTAGTTAGGTGGAATGTTATTTTTTTAATTAGTTATTGAATTACTTAATATTTAATGTGATTAAAAAAATGTAAAAAAAGGAGAAAAATATATTTTATATTAATTAATATATATGAAATTAATAAAAAATTAAAGAAAAGAGAGAATTAAAGAGAGAAAAAAAAAAGATGACTTTAAAGCATTTTTAGTCCGCCACATCACCGCCTCATACTTCTTTTATATATATATATATATATATATTTATATATATATGGAACACTTCTTAATGGGTAATACCCATTGATGGGAACTAAAAAAAATTAATAAGGTAATAATCTAATAACCTTTTATGCCAAGTTTCTATTTCTAACAATTATTTTTTTAAAAAAATTATATTTATTATTTATAAAATTGGAAATAATAATTACAACTAATAGTTTGAAAAAAAAATTATAAATTATTTTTAAAAATTAATTAAAATTACTACTTTATTATTTTATGAAATTGTGAGTTTGTTAATAATTTATTATTGTAAAACTAAAAATCATTTACATATATATTAATGTATTTTTTTTATTAGAAGAATAAGAGCTTGATTGTGGAATCCAATTGTCTTAATATTATTCATACTCTTAAAAATAAAACGCTACAATACTTCTTAGTTCTTACATAGGCTATCATTGTTAGAGAAATATTATTATCATCCAATGATTTTTTTGATATTACCATGCATCATTTTCCTAGAATAACTAATGAGGTGTTGTTCATTATTTATATTTTTAGGATTGGAAGATGATAATCTTGTCTAGGGGTTAAATATAATTTTTTGTGCATGAAATTCTTGTGTTGGCAATTACCATTATTTAATAATGTTTATGACACTTTTTTCTTCATTTTTTTTTTGTTAAAATTTTCTTCATTGGCTTTGTTCTTATAGATTTGGTAAGCTCAAGTATTTAAAAAAAAATAATAAAAATATATAAATAATTGTTAATTATTATAAAATTAAAGATTTTACGTTTAGCAAAAATCTTATACATTTTATATGTATTACAATTTAAAGCTTAAAATTATTATTATTTTTTTTTTGTTTTCAGTAATGCAATTTAGAATTCTAGTTTGGAGAAATTTTTTAAAAAGATAAATATACATTTTTTTTCTTTTTAATCTTTAAAATGATTTTTATTAAAAAAAATAGTTTGTTAGTTTTTTTGGCGTGTTTTATTTTTTAAATAACATTTCCATTTATAAATTTTTTATTTCTATTAATAGTTTTATCTATTTTAGGAATATAGAGAATAACAAAATAGGAAATATTAATTTTTTAATATTTAATTAATGATTATAAATATCAACCATTAGATATTTGATCCAATGGTCAAGAATAAAATACCCATACATGGGTAATACCCATTAAGAGCATACACACACACATATATATATATAAGGGTGACTATTCAATGGTTACATTTTTATTGTAACCATATAGTTACATTTTTCTTTGACCTGTAATAGCAGGTTACTAATAGGTAAGTATTCTTTTTTTAGAATTAATTAATTATAATTAACTATTTTCTTAAAATAATTAATTAAATCTTTAACAAAACCTTTTTAGCAATTAATATTTATAAATAATTTTTTTATTTATATTTAAATCCTTACTCTAATTATTTTAACGATTAAGTCATTTAATTATAATATTTATAATAAAATTTATTTTTTTTATAAAAATTAAAATTCTTTCTACACAAATTAAAATTCTCTTTTTATAATAAATTTTTAAATAATTAATTATTTTTAAATGATATTTAATTATTTTGTTAGAATTAGATGAACTAAGTATGAGGCCTCAAGCTAGTCAATCGATAACAAGTGTAGCAATTTTTTTCTAAAAAATTCTTCAACTTATTTTACTTTTTTTAAATATTTAAATAAAAAATTAAATAATTAAGTGTAATAATTTAAAATTAAGATTACAAGTATAATAAAATTTAAATTATGAAATCATATGTGTATAATTTTAAATTATAAAAAGTTTTGCTATAAAATTTAAAATAATTTAAGTGCAAAAAAATAAATTGCTTAAAGATCCTTATATAGTAATAAACTACAAAAAATTAATTAATAATTATAATTAATTTAATTTTAAAATATAATTAATTTTAATTAAAGTTTTATAAGAAAATAAATTATTAGGTTACTTTCAGGTTACAAGTTATTTATTATTTATTTTTATTTTATTTCTAAATTAATCACAACCATTTAATAGTAATCCAATGGCTTAAAAAAAATGTAACCATGATGGCTACAATAAAAATGTAACCATTGAAACATCTTCCATATATATAAATATATATATATATATATATCTATTCTATATAAAATATGACTATACAACATAATTCTTGGTTTATTAGAAATTATTGGGTGACTTTTTTTTTTTAAATAAAAAAAATAATAAATTATTATATGTTGCCACATAAAGGGTCAACATCTATGTAGTTAGTTAAACCTAAATATAATTAATCTGTGCAATTAATAATAAATTTGTTCATATTGTTTATTTTTTATTATAAATTATTTTTAAATTTTGATATTTAGAATTAGTTAAATTTTAAATATTATTTTAAATTAAATTTGAATGATTTGATAGTTTAACCAGATGAGCATTTTTCATTAATTCCGAAGATAAATTTAGGACGAATAATAATTTTTTTTAATTACTATTACAAAGTGTTGACCGAGGTTTTCGGCAGCTAATAAAATATTATAAGTTTATAGAGCTGTAAGAAAATTAGAGAAGGATATTTACGTGGTTGGGGCGTTAATGAGCCTTAGTCCACGAGTCTATCTTATTTATGGATGTATTTAATACAGAGAATGTATTTGGTGAGTGTTTCACCCTTATAAAATACAGAGAATGTTCTTAGTGAGTATTTACTCTTCTTGCTCTTATGCAACCCAAGATTCTCGACCCGATTTAATGAGCTTTGAGGGGGTATTTATAGTGTTTTTGGTGGGGTGATCCCCAGAACTATTGTACAAGTGTATCTGTAAGTGTCCATAAAGTTGGGCATTCCCAATGAATATACCATGAGTAATGCATGGTCAAATTGCTAGGTGCTGTAGGGCTTTTATGTGGAATGTCCTTATTGTCTCTTGACTGATGTGACTCTTCACAGTGTAGCCGTCGATAGACCTAAATGATCATTACTTTGTAGCTGCTGGTTGGAGGTTGTGCCGTCAGACTTTATTGCGTGTAGCAGTCCCAACACGCTTCCTCCCATGCGGCATTAAATGCGACTTGATTGCTCAGGGGAAACCTGACACCTCGCGGAGATGCCTTAGTGTTACTTGGGCTTCCGGGAGCATATGGGGTTCCATATGCCTTCTCCGGGAAGCATGTCCCGGATGCTGCTTTATTACATAAGGACTTAGCAAATAGTTTGGATGATAAGTTGCTTGATCCACGCGTCCTTGTCTGGTTGGTCCACATATATTGGGCAAAATCAAGGGCAACATTTACCCCCAAGCCTTGTTTATTTGAAAAATAAAACAAGGCTTGCTCAAGTGCCTCCGGTTGACTCCTCGGTTTCCTGGCACGAGCTTTGAGCGCGTGAGGGTGCATTTAATGATGGCCTTTAATGCAGCGATTCACTTTTTGCAGAGGTCGATTCGTTTCACGTCCATTGATTGATACGGTGCATTAATGGTGTCAGACGGACACTCAAACGTTTCCACCGCCTTAATTACAAGTCAATCTGATCCGTTGATCTTTGGGAATTCGAATCGTGCGTTTCCCTAGCCGTTCGATTGGTAGGTGATAGTGCCTGTTCCTCATATATTTTTGCCTATAAAAGCCACCACCTTTCCTTCATTTCGGTTACTTCCCATTTCTTGCCAACTTTGCTCGAGTTCCCCAGAGAGAAAAAATTCTCAGACCAAGAAAACACTGTTGAACACTTTGCAAATTTCCCAGTCGATCTTCGTTCACTACTGTCAATCCTTCTTATCTTTGTTTGATCTACAGCAGAACCCCCAGTCTCAACACTTCACTGTAAGTTTCTTGCACCCCTTGCTTTAAAGTTAATGTACATGGCATGCTTTTACTTATCTGTTCATTTTTTCTGGGTTTTGTATTTGAAGTTTCTGGGAATGCACTCTTTTAGATTTTTCACGTAACAGGTCTAGATTCACCATTTCTGGTGTTAGGACTGCTCTTGTAACGTATTTGTTACTATTTTCCTGCAAAGGACCATACGTTCTTCGTATACTGGTCGTCTAGGGCATAGAGGAGACTGCTTTTTTCTCGATTTTCTGCCCTTTCCTTTTCTTTAATGCGCAATGTCGTCTTCTGTGAATTTATTGCACCGGACTCTTGTCCAGGAAATCCTTCTAGGGTTTCCTATTTGACAGATGTCCGGAGGGGGCCTCTTTCCAGCGGTTAGGGGACCCCCATTCCCTTTTTCTTGGTTTAGGGTTTGGTATGGGGCCTAACTGCTGGAATCTTAACTCTTTTTTCAGAATCAAAACATGTCTACATCTGGTTCAAAAGTCGTCCAAGAAGAGTGGTAAGCGTCTAGCTACCCTCGAAGATGTCTCCCTGGGTCCCGTTGCCCAGGAGGGGTATAAGCCCCGGGCCACCAGATGGGAGGCGGTAGAGCTTCAGTCTACCTTAACCTGCCCCCATCAGCTGGAGAACATCGTGGAGGTGGCTGGAATCAAGCCTTCCACATCCGGGACGTACCACCGGCCGCCTCGAGATGCGGAGACGCCCAACCACAACTATGGCGACTTCGGGGCTTGGAGCCAGACGCATTTGATGTCCGGGGCTATGCTTCCTCTCCAGGATTACTTTGTTAATTTTTTAGTTTTTGTTGGCCTCGCGCCATACCAACTCATTCCTCAAGCATACCGCCTGCTCTCAGGCTTATTTATTTTTTACTCCGCCCGGGGATGGGGCTCTCATAGTCCGGCGGAGATTTTGTATTTTTACGAACTTGTTTCTGTCCCCAAAAAGGGGGACAAATTTAAGGATGGTTTCTATGGATTTCGGGCCCACCCTGCCAATGATGGGGTGGTCCCTTATAATAGGCAAACTCACGTTAAGGAGTACCGCCACCGTTTCTTCTTCTCCTCCAGGTTCCGAGCAGTGGAGCACCCGGAGCTTCTCACGGAGTGGGTAAGGATTCCTCCCTATGAGCGGACCGCGCCTACTCAGGTCTTTCTCCGGAGGGCCCAGGTCTTTGCAACTTATGACCGGGCGGAACTTGACGTCGGAGGCGTGGTCACGACGGAGAATTTCCGGAAGGCCAAGGTCATCCTGCCGCACCAATCAGTGGAGGACTCTAACCTCTCCAGGGTTATCTGTCCCAATGTGAGGGCGCCTGCCGCGGAGAAGATCTTTCGGGACGAGATCATCGCCACTGCCGAGAAGAAGTACCAGGAATATCTCTACCGGAAGGCTCAGGAGAAAGCTTACTCCAAGGCTCAAGCAGCTTCCGAGAGGCCACTTCGCGTGGGGAGCCCGGTCGAGAGGAGAAGCCAGGCGATTGCTGGGAAGCCCCTTCGTATTGGGGACTCGGCTGAGAGAAGGGCTCCTAGGCCAAAGCCTTCGGCTCATGAGCCGAACACCGGGGCTCCTGGCGCCAGCACTTCTGGCTCCGGTAAGTCTCCTTTAGCAGTAAATTACGTCCCTTCTGTTGGCGAATACGCCAGTCTTAGGCCTGTAGGGTTCGATGAGCGTCTTTATAGATTTAGGATGCCCTCGACCCGGTGGGGAGACCATATGAAGGAATTTTATTTTTCCAACTTAGGAGATTTCCTAGGTCGGTCCCGGATGGGTTCTGGTCCTCCGAAGCCCGTTCCCTTAGACCCTTCGGCTTATATTTCATCTAGCTGGTTCCGGCCTTCGGACAGCTATCTCGGAGACGATGCTGCCAGCGTTAAGATTCAGAACTTTGCTAGGGCCGAATTAGAGAGTCAGGGTAGGACTAGCTTGATTGCTATATCTGAGTGTTTGTTGTTTTCCATGGATGTTCTAACACTTGCCTTTTTTCTTTTGTTGTAACAGGTACTTCCATGGATGCCATTTTGGCCGAACTTGCTGGGGTTCACACTCCTGAAGCTCCCCCTCCTTTAACTTCTTCCCAGATGGCCACCCCTTTAAAGGCTTCTTCAAGTGCCCCTCCAGACACTATTGACCTAGTGGATGAGGAGGTGCTTCCGGGAGAAGGTCAAGAAAAGCAATGGGGCTTTTCTGAGGAAGTTGAAGAAGGTCAAGAAGAGCAACGGGCTCTTCCTGAGGAAGTTGAAGAAAGTGAAGAAGAGCAAGAAGTTGCTTTGATTCGCAAGCGCAAGGGCAAAATGGTTGCCCAGGAGGATCCCAAACGGCAACGGAGAGCTAATACTCCGGCCCACGGTCTTGATGGCGGGATCTCTCCCGAGATGGAGGAACACACAGCCCCTCCCAACATTGTGCTGACTCCGGTTCCTGGAGATGAGGCGAGACAGGAGCTCCGGATAGCTAAACACAACTACGCCATGGACGAGTACTCCCGGGGGTATGCTGAAGTGGAGGCTCCGAAGAGGATTTTGCGAGTTGAGATGCAAAATACTCTCAACAACCCGGAATACCTGAATCCGTGGGATTTAAATTTGGATCCCTTGTCGGATTGGTTCGATCGTTTCCTCGGGCCCACACTAGCTCCCTTTGCCGCGGAGATGACAGGCGAGTTTGCGTCCCAGCTTACCCGGTGTGCACCCAGGCGGTTCGCTGCTTGTGCATCCTTGAACTCCATCTTCCAAGTCCAGGATCTCAGCCACTCCCTCACTATGGTAAGTATTTTGTAGTTTACTTTTCTCCTTATTATTTTTTCTGGGAGATTCTTACTTATACTTGTATCCTTTCCCAGCTTGCTGCTGAGGCCGGCCGCCTTTCCAAGAACATAATTAATCATGGCTTCGTCCTGTCCGATTTTGGGGACATGGACGAAGTCAAGAAGATCCTTCAGGACCTTACTGCTGAAAGGCGGCTTTATCAGGAGGATGCTAAGCGCTGGGAGGCCCTTGCCAAGGCCAGTGAGGAAGAGGCCAAGCGGAGGGAAGCACAAGCGGAGGCAATGATCCGGGAGGAGGCCCTTCGGAGAGATAGGCTGGAGGCCAGGCACCAAGAGAAGCTGAGGGCGGAGGTCGAAGCTGCTGCTAAGGTTAGGCGAGAGCTTCGGGAGGCCAGGGAAGCCTTGGATAAAATGGCTGCCAAGGTGAGGTCCTTAGAGGAAACTCACCAGGCAAACTTGGAGTCCATGGCCAACCTGGCCGTGGAGCTGAAGGAGCTCAAGGACTTCAAAGACCAAGCCTTAAAGAAGGCAAAAAGAGATGAGCTCCTTTCTCCCCTCTCCTGCAGCCGGTGCGCCAAGCGTTTTGATGATGGCGTCTTAATGGCCTGGTCTACAAATGACCAGAATATCAAGCTTACCTTCTACCCCAAACCCGAGGAGATGATCGCAAAGTTTCGGGAGAAGAAGAAAAAGCTCGATGCCATGGTGGAGGCGCGCATCGGTCCTCACCTTCCTCCTCGTATTGATTAGGCCGCTTCGAGTTCAACCCATTACAACCAGGATTTCACTCTTTTTCTCTCTCTTTTTTTTTTTATTTACAGCCAATTTTCTTGTATTTAAGACAATATTTACATAGCTGTTTTTATTTAAAGGGGAGACAATATTTAAGGCCTGTCCCCGGGCCATTTGTATATATTTTGACCTGCCCTTAGGGCTAGGATTTTTATATTTATATATGATCTTTTTCGATGCACATATCTTTCTTTTGGACCTACCCTTTGGGTCAGGATGTTTATACATATGCTTTTCATTTTTCTTTTTTGTGCATACTCTTGGTTTTACCTGCCCTTTTGGTCAGGATATTTTGACCTGCCCTTTGGGTCAGGATATTTTACTTAGTTTGTTTTTTGTCTGTCCGTGTGGTATACCTTAGTACCCCCCTGAGTGGCATAGAAACTTTGTTTTTAAGGCACTCAGTTTTATTTAACATGCGGAGGCTGTATACATTTAGACGGTACAAACTCTTTAAACAAAATCTAAGTTACATTTTTGGCTATTGGTAATATTTTCTGAGGTGATCGACATTCCAGACTCTTGGCACAATGGTTCCGTCCATCCTTTTTAGCTTGTAAGTGCCTGAACCGATTTCGTCCTCGATTTCATATGGTCCTTCCCAATTTGGCCCAAGTACCCCCACTCCGGGTTCTTGGGTGGCTGGGAAGACTCTTCTTAAGACCATATCCCCAATAGCAAACTTTCTGTTTTTAACTTTGGAGTTAAAATATTTGGTCACCTTCTTTTGATAAGCTGCCATCCGTATTTGAGACTCGTCCCGGAGTTCTTCAACTTGATCCAGAGCTTCTTGAAGCAAAGCCTGATTCGTGGCTGGATCGTAAGTCGTTCTCCTGTGGGACGGGAATAACGTTTCTACCGGGACCATCGCTTCGCAACCGTACGCCATTGAAAAAGGCGAGTGGCCGGTCGTGGTTCTAGGGGTCGTCCGGTAGGCCCATAACACTCTTGGCAACTCTTCGGGCCAGTTGTTTTTGCAGGCCAGCAGCTTTTTCTTCAGGGTGACCTTTAGGATTTTATTGACTGCTTCTGCTTGACCGTTTGTTTGCGGTCTTGCCACCGCGGAGAAGCTTTTCACTACTCCGTGTTGGTTGCAGAAGTCAGTAAATTCTTCGCAATCAAATTGCTTTCCATTGTCAGAGACTATTTTGTGAGGTAGGCCATATCGACACACTATGTTTTTGATAACAAAGTCTAGTGCTTTTTTAGCAGTTATAGTCTTCATGGGCTCAGCCTCCGTCCATTTGGTGAAGTGTCTACTGCTACTATTGCATACTTTACTCCTCCTTTTCCTGTTGGCAGGTACCCAATAAGATCTATTCTCCACACCGCGAAGGGCCAGGGACTAGTCATCAGGGTAATTTCATTGGGAGGAGCTCTCGGTATGTTCGCGAACCTTTGGCACGAATCACACTTTTGGACGTAGTCTATGCAGTCTTTTTTCATTGTTGGCCAGAAGTATCCCTGTCTCAATATTTTCTTTGAGAGACTGGGTCCTCCTGTATGATCTCCACAGAACCCTTCGTGGACCTCTAGCATAATTTGTCTAGCTTCAGGGTCCGATACACACCTTAAATAAGGCATGCTGAGTCCTCTTCGGTAGAGAATTTGATCCATCATTACATAACGATGAGCCTGATACTGAATCTTTCGAGACAGTGCCCTTTCTTGGGGCAACTCACCTTTTGTTATGTATTCTATGATGGGGACCATCCAGCTGGGTTCTTGCCCAACCGTCATTATGGCCTCTTTTACTTTGATGCTTGGCTCTGCCAAGCGTTCCACTGGTACTACCCCCAGCCCTTCGATTTCACTATCTGAGGCTAACTTAGCCAGACAGTCCGCATGAGCGTTCTTTTCCCGGGGGATTCTTTCTACTTTGTAGTCCGTGAACTCGTGGAGCAGCTCCCGGACTATTGTTACATACGCGGCCATTCGCTCGCCTCGTGTTTGGTATTCTCCAGATATCTGATTTACGACCAACTGGGAATCACTATAGACTTCCACTCTTTTGGCCCCTACGGCTTTCACTAATTTCAGCCCTGCTATTAAGGCTTCATATTCTGCGTCATTGTTCAAAGCTGGGAAGTCGAACCGTAGGGCTGCCTGGAGTCGCAGTCTGGTCGAGGATATCATTACCACTCCTGCTCCGGATCCATTTTCATTGGAGGCTCCGTCCACAAACACTCTCCATGTGGGGACCGATGGTCCTGGCACATTTGCGGTTGCCTCGACTTCGTTGCATTCGGTAATGAAGTCTGCGAAGGCTTGGCCTTTTATGGAGATTCGGGGAATGTAGTGTAAGTCGAACTGACTTAACTCCATTGCCCACTTGAGGAGCCTTCCAGATGCTTCAGGTTTTTGGAGGACTTGCTGGGGCGGGTGGTTGGTTAGTACATTGATCGGGTGCGCTTGGAAGTATGTCCTTAATTTTCTTGAGGCCATCAGGAGGCAAAAGACTAGCTTTTCGATGATGGGGTACCTCGTTTCTGCTCCTATCATGCGCTTGCTAACATAGTACACGGGATGTTGAGTTTTCTCTTCTTCCCGGACTAGGCAGCGCTGACTGCGTGCTCGGAGACAGCCAAATATAGAAATAGGTCCTCTCTGAGAACAGGTTTTGACAGGATAGGAGGCTTGGCCATATGTTCTTTCAGCTTCTTGAATGCCTCCTCGCATTCGTCCGACCACTCAAACTTTTGACACTTCTTCAGTATGTTGAAGAAGGGGATGCACTTGTCTGTAGACCGTGAGATGAAACGGCTCAGGGCAGCAACCTTTCCGGTTAGGCTCTGCACATCTTTATGCTTTTTGGGGGATGGCATGCTCAGGAGTGCTTGGATTTTCTCTGGGTTTGCCTCAATTCCCCTCTGGCTGACGATGAAGCCCAGGAACTTCCCTGATTTAACCCCAAAGGTGCATTTCTTTGGGTTGAGCTTCATGCGGTATCTCCGGACTACCTCGAAACACTCCTCTAAGTCGTCCGCATGGCTATTGCATGCTTTGGACTTGACGAGCATATCATCTACATATACCTCCATGTTTCGTTCCAAAAGGCCTTTGAACATCCGGTTGACCATTCTTTGGTAGGTTGCTCCGGTGTTCTTCTGTCCGAAGGGCATGACTAGGTAACAGTATACCCCCTTATCGGTCCTGAAGCTAGTGCACTCTTGGTCCACCGTATGCATCTTTATTTGATTATACCCAGCATAGGCGTCCATGAAGGATAGTAATTTGAATCCAGAAGTGGCGTCTACCATCTGGTCGATCCTGGGCAGCGGGAAGTAGTCCTTCGGACAACCTTTGTTTACATCAGTGAAATCTATACAAACTCGCCAAGTTCCATTCGGCTTGGGCACCAGGACCGGATTGGCTAGCCATTCCGGATAGTATAGTCGCGGATCAGGCCGTTAGTCAGAAGCTTATCCACCTCTTTCTCTAGAGCCTCGGCTTTCACCGAGTCGAGAGGGCGTCGCTTTTGTTGGACTGGTGGCATGTCCAGATTGACGTTGAGGACGTGGGTGATGATGTGGGGACTTATGCCAGTCATGTCCTCTTGGCGCCATGCAAAAATGTCGATGGCGCCCTTCAGTGTTTTTATTATTTTTTCTTTTTCTCCTGATCTAGGCTCTTTCCCAGCCGGAGTACTTTGGTTGAGTCGAGGTCGCACACTGATATTTCCTCGACATCCTCCATTGGTTCCACAATTTTTTTGGACCCCACACGGGGATCCAACTCATCTTCTTCAGCCATTTCTGGCTCAATAGTTTCCCGGACCATCAGCACGGGCAGGTGGGTTGCAACAGTGTAACATTGCCTTGCTTCTCCCTGGTTTCCTCTCACCGTCCCGATTCCACTTTCCTGGGTAGGGAATTTTAGACACAGGTGCCGGATGGACGTGACTGCGCCAAAATCTACCAAGGCCGGTGGGCCGAGGATCGCGTTGTAAGTGGTCGGGCAGTCCACCACCACAAAAGTGCAGTACTTGAATGTGCTCTGGGGGGAGTCCGGACACAAGGTGACTGGAAGTCTTACTTTTCCCATTGGGATAAGCGTCGTTCCATTAAACCCTGTGAGTTGGGAGCCACTAGGTGAGAGGTTTCGGTCCGTCAGGCCTATTGCAGTGAATGCCTCCTTGAAGAGTAGATTCACGGAGCTTCCGTTGTCGATCAAGACTCTTGCCACCACCTTATTAGCGATGGGGGTCTCGATAACCAGCGGATCATGGTGAGGGAAGCGCACCATCTTGGCATCTTCTTCCGTGAACGTGATGGGTTGGTCCATCAGCCGGGGCTTCTGAGCTGGGAGTTGAGTAACCTCCCAAACTTCATTGTGCTTCACGGCCCCCGCGTACCGCTTTAGCTCCTTGCGGGTAGTTCCTCCAATATGGGGACCTCCGGAGATCATGGCTACCCTCCCGTTGGGTCTGGGCGGCAGACCGGGGATGTGCTGGGCATCGCCCGCGGGAGCAGCTGGAGCCAATACTCCTGCTGCACCCCCCGGTGTTCCCTGGGGCACAACCCATGTCGCCTGGCCCGGATTGAGGTGAGGCAGCCTATTCTTGATCCACTCATGGAGGTGGCCCAATTGGATCAGATTTTCAATCTCGTCCTTGAGATTTTTGCATTCATTGGTGCTATGACCAATGTCGTTGTGGTACTCGCATCTTTTGCTTGGATCCCTCCAGGAGCTGTCCTTGTACAAAGGACGGGGTCTCCGGTAGTGCGTATTTTGCCTAGTAGCAAAGTACACACGCTCTTGGGAGTCTGTCAGCTCCGTGTACTAGGTGTACTGGGGAGTGTACCCCCTTTTCTGGTGCTTCTCCCTCGTCCGGGTGCTGCCTTTGGAGGATCTCTTACTCCTCGAGCCCTGGGACGGGCCTGCCAGGCTAGCGGTTGGAGCGGAGTGCGAGGGAGCTTGTCCATTCATCCCTGAGGGATTTCCAAAATGGGATGATGCGGGCGCCAAAGCCTGGCCCTGACTGTACCCGGGGGTGGCAGAGAACTGTATGTCGCTGTTGTCGAGTGAATTTCGCAACACCAAAAAGTACTATTTAATTGATATAAAAGATAATTTTTAGGGAAATGACAAGTGCGAGTATTCAACCTAGAATGGCGAGTACTCGACTGGGAATGCAAGAACAAGCAACAAGGCTGGAAAAAGTAAACAAGACAATGAATTATAGTGGTTCAGTCAGATTTCGATCTGCTTAGTCCACTGTAGCAAAGGATTCGTAGGTCCATTTTCATGGTGGATCACCCCTTTATATACAAAGTAGGTGTCCAATCGGTTACATGAGGATCACATTCATTGTTAATCCATTATTTACACATTGAATTGCAATAACTAAGCTCAAACAACGTTAACATTAATAAATGTATGACAGTTACTAAGTTCATCAACGTATGCGTCTTCCGCATCTACGAGTTGACTGTTCATGTTCCGTTTGTTGAGCTCGCAGGATCGCCAGTACGTTTGGAACGTCTGCGTCCTTAGGTAATCGCCCCTTGTAGACGTCGCATGTTGGAGCTATTAAAGTCTGGACATGCGAATTTATATTGGTCTGTCAGGGCTATTGAGTCGTTGGGACCAAACTGCATCATAGGGAGTTGGTCTCTATACTTGTCGCGGAGATATAGAGGGGACACTCGCACATGCTCTGACACATGCGAGTTGGGTCTACCCTGTATGATGAGAATTACGGTTACGTGGTGCAACTTAAGTCGCACTTGCAATACCTCGCTGGTTTTATCCTGAGCGAGGTCTAAACTTCGAGGAGTCTCTCACGGACATTCAGCCTTCATTGGAAATCTGAATACACGTGTCCTTTAAAGAGGAGTCTGGTCTCGAGTTTCTAGGTGAGAGAAATCTCACTACAACACATGCCCCTAGTTTCGCGATGTGACAAGAGCGGTCACTGAGGGAAACTATTATTCGAGAGACAGGTGAAAGGTTGTCATGAGGAGGTGACCTTTTGGTTGTCCCATCGAGGGTTTCGAAAAATGACGGCTGTAATTATTAATTTTTATTATCTCTAGGGTGCCACGTCACGAAACTCTTCGGTTTTCGTGTAGGCGTGGCCATAGTTGGCCGTTAGATTGGGCGACCTTAGGCATTCTGGCTGCCACGTGTCACAATCCCAATTAATAAGGGATATGGGTATTTAAACGCTTTGATACGAATCAAATTTCCCATTTTTCCCTCTTTTCTCTTAACTTCCCTCCAGTGCATACACTTCAGAAAAAATCCATTCCCAGATTTTCTGCCACTTTTTACAACATTTTCAATCTCAGAAGTGATCGAGAGCAATCGCAGGAATCAAAACTAAAGGTTAGTTTCTAAATCACTGCATTTTCGTTTTCTGTTTTTGGAGAAAATGTGCTTTGCTTTCTGGATTTGGATGCTTTTAAAGCCTTTTAGGAATGTATGCTAGTGGGTATTACGTGTTTTGGGTAAATGAAACTGGGTAACATTCATAGTATAGGACCTGTAAACTGACATAACCGCACATAATTCATAGGCACTGATTCACGTCTCGAATACTCGCGGATATTCGGATGAACAATTTTGAATGTTCGCGGGTGTTCGGATGAACAGCTTGAATAATCGCATATTTCCAAGACTTATTTCCGCTTAACTGTTGGCTAGACCTTTTAGGATCTTTACATGTCGCGGGCTGAGTGGTGAGAGTATTAATTGCCATTCCAAATGGTGGGTGTGTCACAGTATTCTAATGGCCATATATGCGATTATATGCCCCTTGAGATACTGTGATACACCCAGCCATTTGTTGACCTGCGTTAATACTCGAATGATCGCACTCTTTGGTTGATAGGTAGTCTCGAAACGGTGGGGGTCTCCCAGTAACTTCAGGGTTATGCTCGAAAATACATACCTCTTGAGTCACTGGGAAACTCCCAACCGTTTCTGGAGGTATACCGCTTAACCGAGGATGCGTGAATTACTTGCCCAAGATAGCTGTATCTCTTCTCGCATATTGACGGGATGGTCAGTTTTCGCATGGAGGTTGACCATTCTGTCGAATGCGACTTTATAATCTACTGCGGGTGAGATCACTTACTTTTATTTTTCACACATCCATCACGCTGAAAAGATCTTCTATCTTTCAGATGAGCGATCTATCGGATAGCCAGCAGCTCGGCTCAGGAGGCCACGCCTTTGACGGAGAGTCGGATCAGGAGAGAGACAGTTTTCTCCCTACGGACATCTCCGAAATGGAGGCTGCGGAAATAGAGTTAGGTTCGATGTCTTCCGTAGACATCGAGAGGATGGTACAGGAGCTCGCTGAACCTGGGACAATCGATATCCGGGACAGCGAGTCCACAGTGTCGGCACGCGACTACCTCATACATACGAGGCATGCTCCCGACATCGAGGTCGAGGAGGTGGAGGAGGAATGGACGACTCCAGTCCGCGAGTCAGGTGGGGAAGAGGAGGAAGCGGAAGGGAGTGGGACAGATTCGGTCGACGACTCCCAATTGAACGAGCCCTTCGCGTGCGAGGATTTAGTCTCGAGGGTTGCCAAATCAGACTTCACCACCTTTGTGAGGTTGAATTTGTTGCGACTCGCGTTTCAACGTCCTAAACCATCTCAGAGAGCGCACCTTCCATTCACCAACCCTGCGATCATCCCTACAGAGGATGTGGTAATCTCAATACCCATCCTTCGATGTGGTGTATCGGTCCCCTTTCATCCCTTCGTCGCAGCCATTCTTAGGCGATATGACGTATCGCCCTTTCAGCTGACACCCAACAGTTATCTCACCGTATTGGCTTTCTATGCGATGTACATGGAGTATGCCCATAGGGCTCCGTCAGTAGAAGAGTTTAGTTACTTCTACGATATAAAGAGCGTGGGCCTCCATAACGGCTTCTACTGCTTTAGCAAATGGGCGACTTCTGAAATAAACGGTGTTGAGGGGATGGTATCGAACATGGGTGACTGGAAGTCGAAGTGGTTTTACGTCTTTAAGGTTCCTGGGATTAGGACTGACTTTAATCGCAGACCCAGTATGTCGCGTATTTTTTGACTTAGACATTTTTTACTTTGCTTTTTGAAATCTTTTGCTAACCCGCTTTTTGTTGTCATCGCAGATAGACCAGCTCGACCAACTCTTGACGCGACTAGCAAGGAGACAGCTGAAATTCTTGGGAGCCTTCCGGTACAAGATCGCGACTGGCGATTATTGTGTACGACTGCGAAGTTGCGAGAACATCAGCTGATTCCCGAGAACGCGAGTCTTCAACGGGAGCCAGTATACAAAGAACCATCTGAGAAGCAGCAAGAGCGAATAGACAAGCGTCTTTCTAAGCAAACTCCTCGACAAATTTCAGGTAACTCGTCTTTTGCTATAAACTGACGGGTAGGATTGTGATTTTTTACTTATCTATCATTTATGCTTGCAGATATGACTTTTCTGAAGTCTGCCCCTGTCCTGAAGATCAAACCAAAGGGTGGAACAGCGACGACTTCGCCGGTCGTTGCCCAGAAGAGGAAGAGCGATGTGATGGCTTCGCTTGTCGCAGACTCTTCCAAGAAGCTGGCCAAGACCACTCAGGACAAGGGGAAGAAAGTCGTCATTGACCCTCCAGTTCGCGCTCGCGACTTCCTGGCCATGCAGGAAAAGTTCCTGGCTGAGATCCCTTACGAGGATCTCGTTACTCGATCCACTGAACTGGCCGCGCAGTCCATGGCTTTGTTCATAAAAGCTGCGGCTACTCCTTCGAAGGAAGCCGACTCGCTGAAGAGGCAGAATGCTCACTTTCAGGAAAATATAAAAAAGCTGAAGCAGGATGTGGCGAGGATTGAGGAACTTAACAAGGCCAAGGAGAAGGAGCTCGAGGAACTCAGCAGGGCGAAAGAACAGGCGGAGCTCGAGGTCAAGAAGTCGCAGACAACGATCGCCGAGATGGCTCGCGATTTGGAGGCTGAGAAAGAGAATGGGAAGAAGCAGTACGACCAGGCTGTGTCTGATTATATCTACACCACTCTTTCAAAAGTCCCCGACTTCGACTTCTCTCTTCTTGGAGCTGAAGCTGCTGAGATGGCTGAGGCCTTTCGCGCCATGTCGCCTACCCAGACTCAAGGTGGGGGAGGCAACCTTCTGGATGAGGTCGAGGGCGTACAGGCCGAGGAAGTCGAGAATGAGATCGTCAGCAAAGTCGCGGACGAGACTGCTCCTGACGCGAGTACTCCTGCTGCTCCAGACGCTTGATTATCTTCTGATTTATGTTATTTATTTATTTTTTTTTTAATTTCAGTACTTTTTTTTTATATATGCGGTACATGGGTACTCGCACTTCTGTACTTAGACAAATTTACCTTCTCTTTTGGACAAATTTCTATCCTCGCGGGGATAGCTTATCCTTTAATATTTACGCAGTACACGGGTACTCGCGATTATATATATATTTTTAACTTTGATTACAGCTCGGTGTAATCGCAATTTTATATACATGTGCGACTTTAATTACAGCTTGGTGTAATAAGTAGGAAAATTTTCAAAGTTGGTAAACTAAATTTAAATCACTTGAAAAACTTAGCAAGTAATTTTATTCATATAATCAATAGTACATGCGGGCATATATCCCCCTATACTTAGGATTTTTTGAACAGAAAATATCTAAGTATAAGTACACGAATTAACATAATCGAATAATGCAAATACTACTGATAATAAAATTTCAAGCTCTCGCTATTCCATGCTCGTGGAATCGCGGTTCCATCGAGTGTTGCGAGTCGATAAGTTGCATCACCAATTTGATCTGCGATGAGGTATGGTCCTTCCCAATTATCTCCAAAAACCCCATGCGACGGGATTTTGGTGTTTGGCATTACTCTTCTAAGGACCAAGTCTCCTGCTCGCAGGGTTTTTACCTTCACTTTGGAGTTAAAGTACCTTGCGGTTCGCTGCTGATAAGCCGCATTTTGTAATTGCGCTTTATCACGTTTTTCCTCCAAAAGATCAAGGCAGAATAGCTGATTCTCGTTGTTCTGCGAGATATTGAAAATATCCCTGCGTAGGGAACCTGCCCCAACTTCAACTGGCAACATGGCCTCGCACCCGTAAGAAAGTGAGAAGGGTGTTTCGCCAGTTGTAGATCGAGGGGTCGTATTATAGGACCATAGGACTTGCGATAATTCATCTGGCCAAGCCCCTTTGCGACCTTCTAATTTTCCCTTTATTGTGTGCTTAATTATCTTGTTAACTGCTTCAGTCTGTCCATTACTCTGCGGGTAAGCAACTGCGGAAAAAGCTTTTTTAATCCCCAAATCGTCGCATAGCTGTCGCATCTCTTTACAGTCAAATTGTTTTCCATTGTCCGAAATGAGTTTATGCGGAATGCCAAAACGACAAATGATGGAGGTGTAGACGAACTCGCGTAATTTCGTTGCAGTGATAGTTGCGAGTGCTTTTGCTTCAGCCCACTTCATGAAGTAGTCAACCGCGACCACAGCATATTTGACTCCGCCTTTTCCCTTGGGTAACTCGCCGATTAAATCGATTCCCCATATTGCAAAGGGCCAGGGACTCGTAATAGAATGGAGGTTACTCGGGGGCTGGTGTGTGTAAGTGGCTATTCGCTGGCATCTATCACACCTTTTTGCAAATGCGAGGGCATCTTGTCGCAGTGTTGGCCAGTAATACCCTTGCCGTATAATTTTTAAGGCAAGGGAATTACCTCCAGTATGATTGCCACAAATTCCCTCGTGTACTTCACGCAGTATATAACTGCAGTCTTCTCCACTGATACATTTGAGAAGTGGTTGACTAAAACTTCTGCGATACAAACTCTGGTCATATATCACATAACGGGCTGCTCACTGTCGCAATTTCCTTGCTTCTATTTTATCATCAGGTAGGAGCCCCTTGTCAAGGTATGCGAGGATAGGAGTCATCCAGGTAATCTTCTGGACATCATCGATTTCCATAATTGTTTCTCGATCTATGGTTGCGTGAGCCAATACATCTACCGGAATTACATCGAGTAATTCGGCTTCTCTGGTGGAGGCCAGTCGGGCCAATGCGTCTGCGTGGGCATTTTGAGCACGCGGTACTCAAGACACAACTACATGTTTGAACTTCTGCATTATTTCACGAACGATGGCTAAGTATTTAACCAATCTTCCGCCTCTTGCTAGGTATTCTCCATTCACTTGGCATACCACGATTTGAGAGTCGCTAAAAGCTTGTAGATACTCGACTTTCATCTCGAGGGCCAATTTCAGACCTGCGATTAAAGCCTCATACTCGGCTTCATTGTTAGATGCAGAGAATTCAAAACGCAAAGCAGCGTGTACCTTGAAATTATTGGGACTGATTAACAAGATCCCGCTGCCAGAACCTTCGTTATTTGAGGCTCCATCGACATATAATGTCCATACTTCTTTGCTTGCCACGACAATGTCATTTCCACCCTCTACAACTGCCACCTCGGTGCTTGGGAATTCAAGTATAAAATCTGCCAAGGCTTGCCCCTTGATCGCAGTTCTCGGTTTATACTTGATGTCGAACTGACTTAACTCCATCGCCCATTTTAACAATCTCCCTGATGCTTCTGGTTTTGCCAAAACCTGCCTTAAGGGGAAGTTTGTCAAAACTTCAATGCTGTGAGCCTGGAAATAAGGTCGCAATTTTCTTGAGGATATTATCAAGGCGAAAGCCAGTTTCTCCATTTGAGGATAACGCGTCTCGGCGTCTAATAATCGCTTACTGACGTAGTACACCGGGTGTTGGCGTCCTTGGTCCTCGCGGACTAGTACTGAACTAATCGCGTATTCGGAGACGACCAAATAAATAGACAAAACTTCTCCGGACAACGGTTTTGATAGAACTGGAGGTTGCCCCAAATGCATTTTTAAAGCTTGGAAAGCCTGCTCGCATTTCTCGTTCCATTGAAACCTTTTGTTACCTTTCAAAGTCTGGAAAAATTCTTTACACTTGTCAGAGGATCTGGATATGAAGCGGTTTAAAGCCGCGACTTTGCCTGTGAGGCTTTGAACCTCCTTTGGCTTAGTCGGTGACGACATTTCTACCAATGCTCTGATCTTCGCAGGATTGGCTTCTATTCCTCGTTGATTTACCATAAAACCAAGGAATTTTCCGGAACCCACTCCAAAGACGCATTTCAACGGATTTATACGCATCTTGTATCGCCGCAATATGTCGAACATGGCCTGCAAGTGCGTAATATGATCCTCTGCACGCTGCGATTTTACGAGCATATCGTCAACATATACCTCCATTGTCTTTCCAATAAGATCCGCGAACATCATATTCACTAGCCTTTGATAAGTCGCACCTGCGTTTATTAAACCAAAAGGCATTACTTTGTAACAGTATAATCCTCGATCGGTAATGAACGAGGTATGTTCTTGGTCCGGTTCATACATCGGGATTTGATTGTATCCCGAGTACGCATCCATGAAGCTTAAAAGCGCGTGACCTGCAGTGGCATCGACAAGCTGGTCGATGCTAGGAAGAGGAAAGCTGTCTTTGGGACAGGCTTTGTTCAGATCTGTAAAGTCAACGCATGTGCGCCATGAGCCATTAGGCTTTGGCACGAGTACTGGGTTAGCTAACCAGTTGGGGTAAAATGACTCCCGTATAAAGCCGCAGGCAAGGAGGCGGTCAACTTCTTCTTTCAGCGCTTGGTACCTCGCGCGGTCCATTTTGCGGCGCTTTTGTCGGACACCTCGCACTTCGGGGTCAATGTTCAAGCGATGACACATGACCTGTGGAGATATCCCGACCATATCTGAATGTTTCCAGGCAAAAATATCAAGATTTTGTTTTAGAAAAGTCGTTAATTGTTCTCGCAACTGTATGTTTAATCTAGAACCAATTTTTAAGACCTTGTTATTATCTAAAGGATCTATAGGTACCTTGATTGTATCTTCCGCGGCTTGGGCTGCGGCGGTGTGATCAAGGATTCTTGGATCCAAGTCTGGTTTGTCTATGTGCGGTACCTCCTCGATCCTGAGGATCTCCTGGCGAGGTGGTGGTGCGTCCAAAAGGTGGATAACATTCACCGTCCTTTTTTCTGCGAGTTTGACAGCTGCATTATAACATTCTCGAGAGTCAGATTGGACTCCCCTCACCGATCCTACTCCAGAGGGAGTAGGGAACTTCATCGTTAGATGATAGATCGAGGTTATGATCTTCATCTCCTTCAGAATTGGTCGACCAATCACGGCGTTATACGCTGAGTATTGGTCGATCACTGCGAAGTCGGCCATCGACTTGGCAGTTATCGAGACAGTTCCCAAGGTGATTGGGAGTTTGATCATTCCTTTGATTGCTATGACATCTCCCGAGAAGCCATAGATGCTCGATGTCATAGGTCGCAAATCCTTCTCTTGCAATCCCATTTGCTTGAAGGCTTGGAAATTCAGCAAATTCACCGAACTCCCATTGTCGACCAGTATACGATGGACATTGTCTCCACCAATATTGGCGACTATCACAAGTGCATCAGAGTGTGGGTGGTGGACCCATCTCGCATCGCTCTCCATAAAGACGATGTCCTCGCATTCTTTCTTGAAGAGCTTCTCTGGCCGTTCACCAAGATTGTTCACATTGGTTAACGCCCTCTCCTTGGCTTCTCTGGCATACCTTTCCTGCGATTTGCGAGAGTCGCCTGCGATGTGCGGTCCTCCGATTACGGTTAAGATATTACGAGGCGTTCTCGAGCCACTCGCATTCTGGCTATCTTCTTTGCCATCTGCTTGGGGATGTCCCTCCTCGCTTCTCTTATACTTGTCGAACTTCCCTCTTCTGATCAGTTCCTCTATCTCGTCCTGCAAGACCCAACACTCAAGGGTAGTGTGACCAATGTCTTTGTGGTACTTACAGAATTTTTTGGGATCTCTTCGGTCGCGATTTCCCCTGATGGGGGGCGGCTCTTGAAGACGCCGTTCCTTTCCTCAATCGCATAGATATGGTCTCGAGGTACGGCCAGTTCGGTATAATTGACGAAGCGAGGTCCCCCCTTCCTTTTCGGCGAGGACTCCTTCTTTGGGGGTGACTTAGCCAACTTCGGGCTTCGCGGTCTGCGCGGGCTGCGTCTTCTTGGGCTTCGGCCCCTGGAATTCTTCCCTCGCGGACTGCGAGAGCGCGACCGCGGTATGGGTGATTGTCGTTTGTTCTTGCCCTTCTCTAACTCTGCCAGAGAATTCTCGATTCTCTTGTGAGGTTCGGCCATGGCGAAGAACTCTACCAAGGATTCCGGCCGTCGGGCTTGTAGCTCCTTCCAGAAGTCAGTTCTTGGCAAGATACCTGTAATTAACATGCAAACAAGCGAAGACTCGGGGGCCTTCTCGACCTTTGTTACTTCGGCGTTAAAACGCTTGAAATAATCTTGTAAAGACTCACCAGGCTCTTGTTTGATGTTGGCCAAAGTCGTATAGGGTGGCCTATACGTCATTGTGGCCTGGAAATGTGTGAGGAATAAGTCGACGAAGTTTTCCCACGTCGATATCGATGCCTCTGGTAATTGGGTGAACCAATCATGGGCATTCTCCTCGAGTGTTGCCGCAAGAATGCGACACTTCGCAAGTTGCGGTACCTGGTCCACTTCCATTATAGTATTAAACTTTTCTAAGTAATCTAACGGGTTAGAAGTACCTTTATATTTGAGGGATTCGGATAAACGAAACCCCTTTGGAAGTTGGGCCTGCCGCACTTCTGCGGTAAAAGGCGAAGTACCATGCAGCTTGTATATGGGCTTACGCTGCTGCTCGAGCATCTTCAAAGCTTGCAGAAGCATGCTTTGATCGATTCCTCCTGTCGCAGGGGTTGGAGTCGCTGCGACTGCGGGGCTCGCAACTACTGCGGCAAGGTTCGAGGGGATATTAATCCCAGTGGTCGCGATCGGCGCGATAGGCGGGTTGTTAACTGTATTGACACCCTGATCGCCCGTATGGGGATCATGGAGCGTCTCAGTGTTATGTGGGCCGCGGGAGCGTGCCCTAAAAACTGCGTTGAGGTGATCACGCAGATCACCTCGGTGTACACGATAACGTCCTCCCTGCTGTGTCTGTACAGAGCCTGACCTCGTATACCTGCTCGGAGTGCGGCCATGCGAAGATGAAGAGGTCGATTCTGCGTCGTTATCTCGAGATGGACGACTGCGAGGGTTGCGGCGCTCAGGATTCTCGTCGATTTGTGCGCTCTGGTTAGGAAACCTTGCAGATTGATCTCTTGATGTCGGGTGATTCAAGTCCAGAACTTCAGGGTCAGTTCTTCGTTCCCTGCGTACACGGTTAGTTTGACGTCTGGAAACTGTTACCTGAGGGTTTTCGTTGCGAATGGCAGGAACTCGAGGAGGGCGTCGAGCTCGACTCTGTCCATCTACCTCGGCTTGTAGTGCTCGCAGTTGATCCTGAATTGCAGCATATTGATCGGTCGTGAGCTGGACCATTCCTTCGGACACTACCGCCGGGGTGACGGGGGGAAAATGCATGGTTGCTGGTGGTGTGGACGTGTCTCCGACTTGAGGGCCAGTTGTTTCTGGGAATAGGTTGAGAGGTCTGATGTTGCTCCTCCCTACTCCGCCGTTGATGACGTCTACAGGTGGCACTCCAGCTCCAGGCAATGGTACGCTCATCATTCCAATATTGATGGATCCGTTGTTAGCTCCGTTAACGTGATTTCCAGCCATGATGAATGGTGTTCTTTGAAGTGAATAAAATCTTTCAGTAGAATTCCCACAGACGGCGCCAAATGTTGTCGAGTGAATTTCGCAACACCAAAAAGTACTATTTAATTGATATAAAAGATAATTTTTAGGGAAATGACAAGTGCGAGTATTCAACCTAGAATGGCGAGTACTCGACTGGGAATGCAAGAACAAGCAACAAGGCTGGAAAAAGTAAACAAGACAACGAATTATAGTGGTTCAGTCAGATTTCGATCTGCTTAGTCCACTGTAGCAAAGGATTCGTAGGTCCATTTTCATGGTGGATCACCCCTTTATATACAAAGTAGGTGTCCAATCGGTTACATGAGGATCACATTCATTGTTAATCCATTATTTACACATTGAATTGCAATAACTAAACTCAAACAACGTTAACATTAATAAATGTATGACAGTTACTAAGTTCATCAACGTATGCGTCTTCCGCATCTACGAGTTGACCGTTCATGTTCCGTTTGTTGAGCTCGCAGGATCGCCAGTACGTTTGGAACGTCTGCGTCCTTAGGTAATCGCCCCTTGTAGACGTCGCATGTTGGAGCTATTAAAGTCTGGACATGCGAATTTATATTGGTCTGTCAGGGCTATTGAGTCGTTGGGACCAAACTGCATCATAGGGAGTTGGTCTCTATACTTGTCGCGGAGATATAGAGGGGACACTCGCACATGCTCTGACACATGCGAGTTGGGTCTACCCTGTATGATGAGAATTACGGTTACGTGGTGCAACTTAAGTCGCACTTGCAATACCTCGCTGGTTTTATCCTGAGCGAGGTCTAAACTTCGAGGAGTCTCTCACGGACATTCAGCCTTCATTGGAAATCTGAATACACGTGTCCTTTAAAGAGGAGTCTGGTCTCGAGTTTCTAGGTGAGAGAAATCTCACTACAACAGTCGCTTATCGGTGGAGCCGCGGTCAGGGCTGTACCCGATGGTGGTACTCCGGGCATGTACCCTGCTATCCCGGTGGGATAGTATCCTCCATAGGCCACTATTTGGGCTTCTTCAAGGTTGATATATTTTTGGACTCTCTTTTGGAAGTCCTGAAGGCTAGCAGCCCCCTCTTGTTGTAATTCGTTCCAGAAGGGAGTCCCTGTACGGATACCTGCCTAGAGAAGCGCAAGCTGTTGTCCATCATCAACTTTCTTGGTTTTTGAGGCCTCCTCTCGGAACCTCTTTATATAGTTTTTCAAGGTCTCGGTGGGCAGTTGCTTGATGTTAGTCAAGGCAGTGACCTCCAGGTTGACCTTTCTTGCGGCGACAAACTGTCTCCGGAAGTTGGTCTGTAACTTGTTCCAACAGCCCACGGATCCTGGTTCCAGTTTCTTGAACCATTCCTCCGCGGACCCACTTAAAGTAAGTGGGAAGCACAGACATTTTGCGTCATTGCTGACTCTCATGACCGTCATGACACGGTTGAACCGTGACAAGTGGTCGCTTGGATCGGAGTTCCCGGTATAAGCGGCCATTTCGGGCATCTTAAAGTTCTTGGGGAGCTCCGCCTCCAGGATGTGCTTAGCACATGGCTCCCGGTCCTCACAGTTAGAGTCGGAGTCATCCACTTTTTGCCTTCGGGAGACTCGAGCAATGTCTTTTCGAAGTATGGCGAGTTCTGCCATAATTCCTTCATTCAACGTACCCGTGGAGACTGCAGGCCCGTATCTTTTTTGGTCAAGGTGATCCCGAAGGTCACCTTGATTCCCATTGATTTGATTTCTCAAATCAACGGGAGGACATCTCTGTCCTCTTCTCCCTCTACCTCCGGGCTCTTGGTGCACGGAAACGCTTTTTCGGTCCTCTCGATCCTAAGGGCCAAGACTCCCTTTTTGGAGCTTGGCCCTCTGCGGACCTTTCCCTTTAGGGAAATCTGAGCGGACCTTTCGCAGATCCTGCGCCTTTTTCTTTCGCCCAGGAGTAGAGGTAGGGTTTCTCTTTTGGTTCCCTTCAGCAGGATACCTTATGGGGCTAGGCTCTTTAGACTTCTACTGTTGGGTACTAGGCGAGGATTCCTTTGGTTCCTTGCCGAGTCCAGCAGTCACTGCCTTGGGATGCACGTGAATGCCAGCCGCCTCCATGGCCTTTTGCATGGCCAGCATCACTTCTTGCATTTTTTGGTTTTGTGCTTTCTAGGCTTCGATCTCGGCTTCGTGATCGATAGCTTTTTGCCTGAGAAGCACCAACTCTGAGTAGCTACCTTCGTCGTAGGCATACTCATCGAGGTTTCCCTCGTAGTCATCATCAGGAATTCCTTCTTCTTCCTCAGAACCCTCAGCTGCTCTTGAGGCTACATCTTCCTCATTTGGATCTTGAGCATCTTCTAGTGGGCGAGGTTGACGAGTACTTCTAGTCTCCACCATTCTTGTGAAGCGAAGTGTATGTTTGCAGTAGCTTTCTTCAGCTCTCAATGAAAGTACCAAAATGTTGACCGAGGTTTTCGGCAACCAATAAAATATTATAAGTTTATAGAGCTGTAAGAAAATTAGAGAAGGATTTTTACGTGGTTGGGGCGTTAATGAGCCTTAGTCCACGAGTCTATCTTATTTATGGATGTATCTAATACAGAGAATGTATTTGGTGAGTGTTTCACCCTTATAAAATACAGAGAATGTTCTTGGTGAGTATTTACTCTTCTTGCTCTTATGCAACCCAAGATTCTCGACCCGATTTAATGAGCTTTGAGGGGGTATTTATAGTGTTTTTGGTGGGGTGATCCCCAGAACTATTGTACAAGTGTATCTGTAAGTGTCCATAAAGTTGGGCATTCCCAATGAATATACCATGAGTAATGCATGGTCAAATCCTTAGGTGCTGTAGGGCTTTTGTGTGGAATGTCCTTATTGTCTTTTGACTGATGTGACTCTTCACAGTCTAGCCGTCGATAGACCTAAATGATCATTACTTTGTAGCTGCTGGTTGGAGGTTGTGCCGTCAGACTTTATTGCGTGTAGCAGTCCCAACACGCTTCCTCCCATGCGGCATTAAATGCGACTTGATTGCTCAGGAGAAACCTGACACCTCGCGGAGATGCCTTAGTGTTACTTGGGCTTCCGGGAGCATATGGGGTTCCATATGCCTTCTCCGGGAAGCATGTCCCGGATGCTGCTTTATTACATAAGGACTTAGCAAATAGTTTGGATGATAAGTTGCTTGATCCACGCGTCCGTGTCTGGTTGGTCCACATATTTTGGGCAAAATCAGGGGCAACACAAAATATAATAGTAATTTTTGTTTTTATTTAAATCACTATTATGCTTTCAAATTTTAATGATTATCACTACATTGAATATTATTAATTTTAAATTATGATATTAAAAAAAACTAAAAAATAAAATAAAATTAACATAGGTGACTTGACTTAGCACGTAACATCTATCTAGTAGATATATAAATATAGATGTAAGTATTTTTGTTATCACCACTTTTTCTTATATATTTTTTAACTATTTTATTTTATATATACATATATATTAATTTTTTTTCTCTTTTATAAATTTTTTCAATCTTACCTATCATAATAAATATTGAATGAATGGACTACTCCACTTCAATAGTCACGATTCATCTATTGAGAGCTTTCATTATTGGTATCAATTAATTTTATCTGTTGTTACCTCACTCTCTTACTCTAGCCATCTACACTTGTGTTGTTACTTTTTTTTTTCACCTTTTTCAAGTTTATATATGAACATATTATTTTGTTTTGCATGTGTTGGATTTCTTTTTATCAAGAAAAAAGAGCTTCATTAATCACCAACAAAATAAAATTGTACAAGACTACATACTAGGGCATCGCCGCAAATCAAAATAAACTCTTCAAATAGTTTCTCTCATACCCCCTCAAGCACCTATTTTTAACTACTTGTAACCTGTAAAATATAATTTTTTTAGGCTAATTACTAATTTTTTCCCCGAACTTTAACATATACCAAATCATGCCCCCTGAACTTTTTTGGCCTTTAAAAATGCTCCCTGAATTATTAAGGACTTTTGTCTAATTTTAGTAAAAAAAATTCTAACATGGATGAAAGTTCAAGGGGCATGATTTATTACATATCAACTGCTGTGTCTCTAGGGAGGTTGTGAAGCAGGTCTTTGACTGGTGTGGTGTTGCAGCATGGCCTTTGGACTATAACAGGTGGCGCTGCTGGTTTTCTAGCAAGAATTCTGGTGTGATCATTTTGCTCTTTGCTGCCACTGTTTACTTGCTTTGGAAAAATAGGAATTTTTGTGTGCATAATAGTAGTTGTTTAACTATATTGAAGATTGTAAATGAGATTAAAGAAATAGTTAAATACAGGTTGTATAGCTTAAAGAATAGGAAGATTATTCAAGCTGAAAAAGGCATGTTTTTACGCCTTTTGTTGTAGTGGCTGCTTGTGGCAGCTGGTGGTTGTTGGGGCCGGTTAGGTGTGGCCTTGTTGTAGCTTGTTTTGGTCTTTGATTAATGAAATTTTCCAGTTACTCAAAAAAAAAAAAAAAGTTTGAGGGGCATGAGATCTATTATGAAAAAGCATTAAGAATATTAAATAAAGTTTTGGCTTTCTCTCTCTAGCTTTCTCTCAGCTCCCCGCAGCTGGTGCCATGGCAAAGACGAGGGCTAAATAGAGTAAGCTCAAATCCCCAGTGAAGAAGAAGAAGAAGCGTGGTCCTGACTCAACGGCTAAAGTGAAGAAGACCAAATCCATAGATGAAGTCCTTGGAATTGAACCCTTGATCTTCTCAGATGAGGAAGACGACACGGATGTATAGGCGAATTTGGAAGAAGACAAGGTTGTACAGGCGAGTGTGGAGACGGAAGCTGCTGTTTCCCCTGCTCAGGATTTGAACGACAGCATTAGGCGAGATGCAATTCGCTTGGACTTTGCACACTTCATGGAAGCAAAACAATTTAGAGAAGCACAGAACATGTCTGCGATTGCGATCTCACGGGATAAGGATGTTATGCCTCCTATTCTTAGATCTGGTAATATAAACAGGAATTCGGACTCTAAATTTGCTGGTTCTCCATCAAAACAAAGAGTCAAACAAAGGAGGGCATACAAGAAGAGGTAGATTTTTGGACATATAATAAATAAATAATAATTACCATAATTATATGTCAAAATATCTTAAATTAAGCAATATTCAAATTTCTACAAAATATCTAAGTTATTTAAATATTTAAGATATGATTTATAAATTTCCAATAAGGAAAAAACTGATATATATAGAAAAATATTATTTTTAAACTTATAATTTATAAATAATTAAAAATTTAACAAAATAACAAATTTTTGAATTTGAAAATATTATGGTAAGTATATCTATAAAAATATCTATGTTGATTTCAAATTTATTGATTATTTAATTTGTCATATAAGATAATTTTAATATAATATTTTAAATAAAAAAACAAAATTATATTTTAATTTAAAATATGTTAAATATCAAAATTTCTAATCTTATAATTAAATAATATATAAATATTAAAGAAGTTAACAAATTTTTAAATCTGACGAGAATAGGAAATATTTAAAATTTGAAATATTCCAAAATGGAAATGTTTAAAAAAAGGAAATATTTCAAATTGGAAGTATTTAAAATTGAAAATATTTCAAATTGAAAAAAAATCTAAAATTGGAAATATCGGATTTTGGTAAACAATAGCATAAAAAATTGGATTTTTGGGGAAAAAACCACAAAATTCGCAATTGATGCACCCACTAGACAGCCTTGAATCCCGATTTTTAAAAATTCATATCTTTTTCAATTTTTATCGGAATCGAGTTCCGTAAAAAACAAAATTGCTTAATTTTTCACAAGGAATCCAAATAAAATATTTAAAAAAATAATAAAAAAATATTTTTCATGGAAAAATTTCGTACAACACATACATTCATCACATAAGCACATAAACCAACATGAAACCATCCAAATCAACACAAAACATATAAAACATCATTTTAATTCATATTACATGAAAGTAAATCATCACTATGGCTCTGGTGCCAGTTGTTGGAAATATTTTACCAGGATCTAGATTTACTACCAAGTATGTTTGATTAACATCCTAATATGAATTCTAAAACAATGAAATAAACACATAAGAGTTTAAGAAAACCTTACATTGGGTGCAGCGGAATATTATGACTCCTTCCATTCAGATCTCTAGCCCTTGATTCCTTTCTGTAGCAGAGCATTATCAAGATCTGAATCTGGATCTCTTTCTCTCCTTCTTGTTGGTGTTAATTTTCCACAGTCTTACATACTATGATTGAGGTACCACTTGATGTGTGTGGGCACTACTCTATCACTCAAGGGAGAGAGAGAGAGAGAGAGAGAGAAGGTGGCGCATAGCTTTTTCTGAAAGAAACAAATGTGCAAGTTATGAGTTTCCTGAAGCCAACACTTTCTATTTATAGAATGCCCTCTAGGTTTAGGTTAGAATTGTATGGCATTAAAATAATGAAAAAATAAAATGGTAAAAGCCTATGCATAGTGGGCGGCCCATATAAGGAAATCGGGCCTCACTTTGCAACTTTCCCATTTTGTTGTTTTTATTCCTATTTTCTCAAAAATGCCAATTTCCCAATTTAACCATTCAAATGCCAATTCTAATTATTTAATAACTTAAAAATAATTATTAAATAATATTGCCATTTAATATATTTATTAATTTAGACATATAAAGTATCTTGATTAATAAATAATCCTAGAATCTCTTTTCTTTACAATTTCGCCCTTGCTTAGTAAAAATTCATAAAGTAGACTTAGTCCAACTTTAGAATTATAATTGATTAATCAAAATCAATTAATTGAGTCTTACAAGCAGTATGGTCTCAGCTAGTATGGGGACCATGGGTCTATATAACCGAGCTTCCAATAAGTTGAACTGAATTTACCAAGTGAATTCCCTAACTTATTAATTCCTTATTGAATCCACTCTTAGAACTTGAAATTGCACTCTCAGTCATATAGAACGCTCTATATGTTCCATGATATATGTTGGAAATTATTTTACCAGGATCTTAGATCTACTCACAAGTATGTTTATTAACATCCTAAATAAGAACTTTCTAAAACGATAAATTTAACACATATAAAGTTTAAGAAACCTTACATTGGGTGCAGCGGAATATAATGACTCCTTCCGTTCAGATATCTAGCCCTTGATTCCTTTCTGTAGCAGAGCATTATCAATATCTGAACCTGGATCTCTTTCTCTGAATCCTTGATGCTGAAACTCCTTTGCTGATGATCTTTCTTCACGATCTTCCTCACTATGATTGAGGTATCACTTGATGTGTGTGGGCACTACTCTAATCACTAAGGATTTCGAAATTCAAAGGAAGAAGAAAGAAGAAGTGGTAGCTAAAGATAGGGAGAGAGAAGGCTCAGTTTTTCTGATTCAGAAAGTGTCAGAAGAAAAGTCTTATTTTTCTGAAGCCTTCACTATCTATTTATAGCATTCCACTAGGGTTAGGTTTGAATTATATGGCATTAAAATAATGAAAAAATCAATTTAAAACACACACAATAGGTGGCCGGCCATGCCTTAGTGGATTGGGCCTTGGGTTTTGCAATTTTGCAATTTTAACACCTTTTGTATCTGATTTTCTCAAAAATGCCAATTTTCTAATTCAACCATTTAAATGCCAATTCTAACTATTTAATAACTATAAATAATTATTAAATAATATTTTCATTTATCATATTTATTAATTGAACCATACAAAGTATCATAATTAACAAATATGCCCCTATAAACTCTTTCTTTACAATTTCGCCCTTACTTAGTGAAAAACTCACAAATAGACATAGTCTAATTTGAGAATTATAATTGATTAATCAAAACCAATTACAAGAGTCTTACAAGCAATATTATCTCAACTAGTGGGGGGACCATGGGTCTATATAACCGAGCTTCCAATAAGTAGATCAAGAATTTAGCACTAAAATTCACTAACTTATTAATTCTTCGTTGAATCCACGCATAGAACTTAGAATTGCACTCTCAGTATATAGAATGCTCTATATGTTCCACCATATAGACACATCATTAGTTATCCATTGTTATAATCCTAATGTGATAAATTATCCTCTATATGAATGATCTACACAGTAAAGGGATTAAATTACCGTTACACCCTACTATGTATTTTATCCTTAAAACACTTGACCCCGTATAAATGATATTTCAGCTTATGTGAAATGAGATCTCCACCATTTATTTTCGTTTGGTCAAGCTCGAAGGAGATCATCCTTTGCTTACTATTCGCCAGATAGAAGCTATAGATTCCATGTTTATGCTAGCGCTCTCACTCAATTGCACTACCGTGTTCCCAAAAAGTACGTATCACCCTGACCTAAAAGTAGGCTTAACTAACAAATCAAAGAACACGAATAGCCTTTCAAGATTGAGCCTAATCATAACAGGATTAAGATCATTTGATCTAGGATCAACTAGGCGATATTGACTTGAATAGATTTTACGGTAAGTTTAATTAAATCTAAGTCAAAGTTCAATATCGGTCCCTTCCGATGCATACTCCATGCATCCAACCTGAGCTTTACTTTAACCAATGCTCTGGAAAGAACATAGTATTTCTCCAAATACAAGTAAACTCTTGTTGTAGATTATCATATCGGTAAAACCTGTGTCCGATAAATCTAGGAAACTTTATTCACATAGTCATGTTTACTTTCCAATGTGTTGACGGCACAATAAACAGGATCAAGTATGTGAAAAGGGTTTCAGATGAATTTATACATTATGTACATATAATCATGAAATAAATCATGTGAACCATGCAACATTAAATGTTATTTCTGATCTATATTAATAAGTAAATCTGATTATATTGAAATGAGTTTTATTTAGGGCATAAAACCCAACAAACTCCCACTTGCACTAATATAAAACAAAAAGTGCGTTTCAAATAATCTCAACACCTTGATATACAAATCAAGTGTAGTAGTAGTAAACTCCTCGTAATAGGATCTGAAAGGTTGAATTAACCACAACCTTTTCTCCACTATTACTCTTCCTTTAATCACAAAATCATTGATAATGTGAAATTCCTCTCTATATGTCTACTCTCTTGGGATACTGGATTCTATATCTTTGGCAACTACATTTGGTTAATCAGGAAATTAACACTAGTAGTTTAAGGCAATTTGGAATAGTGCCAAAGATGTATAGAACTTTCCTTAGACTGAATAAGTACCTTTCCTGCAACCTTAACATTCAGTCCCTCTCTGGTAGACCTAGAGACTTCATATAGGTTTTCACACTTCTCCAAAATCACTATTCCACCCCCAGAGTAATCACCATCTTACCAGAAAGATTTACTAGCACAAAGGCAAATTTTGAAATCTGATATGGTGTAGTCTAAGAGTTTTAAACACACCCTTATAGACTAACATATAGTTCCTCTTCTTAATCTTACGATTTACTTGATTGTCTTCCAATGTTCTTCTCCTGGATTAATCTGATACCTACTCATTACTCCCACTCAACAGCAGGTGTCTGGTCTAAGGCATACAAAAGCATATCTAAGACCTCTCACTGTTGATATAAGAAATTCTTTCATGGCTTTATCTTTTCTGGAATACTTAAGACTTTTCCTTAGATAAATAAAATCTATACCTAAGAAGTTGTGAAGCTTCTATAGATTGCCATTAGAAAGAAAATGCTTCAGCATCTTACTAAAGTAAGTTGCTTGCATTAGAGTAAGTAATTACCAGGTATACCACAAGCCATAGGTTTAGATAAACTCAAACCTATAATACTAGGAACAGGAAGTTTGTTAAGTCCATAGAATAGACTTATTAACTAAAATTTCCTTTTATGTCCTTGTAATAGAAAACTTTAGGTTATTCCATGTGAATGGATTAAACCATAGTTCTATTGGCTTTCTTCTTAGTTTCTTATCTTGACAATCCATTACTTGTTTAAACTCACAATGGATTTTAGTCACTAGTGTCTCCCAAGTCATAAGAAGGTGAGTTCCTAGAAACTCTCCCACTACGACGAGGTACCGTGAATTATGTCTAAGAAAACTAAATGGTATTAACCTCTTTGGTTGTGACAAGACAACAGAGGCAGTGAGATCATCATATGTTATATAAGATGATAGAACACTTTTGGAATCAAGAAAAATATCTCCTTTATTTGCTACTTGTTTTCAGACTTAGTCATTATCTTAGAAAAGTAGTATTTGTTTGAACAAACACTTTCTTATCTATTGACAATGGGATGGTCCACCCCTAATCACTTAGAATAGCTAAGAAACCATGGTTAACAGTTCTAGCTTTTCTTAAGATTTTGATTAGGTCATCCATGAATCTAGTAATGATTTACATTAAGTATACAACCATTACATCATTCTGAAATTGTATTACCATAGAAGGAATTAGGCAACGACTAGTAACTAATCATCAATATGCAACTCGAAATTTCTGGGGAGGTAAGTTTGGATATAATTCAAAAATCAATTTAATGATCTTTGAACTGCATATCTACTAACTATTTCTCCACCCCTATCAGTTCGCAAGATCTTTAACCACTTAGCTTAATGGTTTTAACCATTGCTAGAAATTAATGAAATTTTTAAATATTTCAAATTTCTTTGCTAAAAGGTATAATCTAGAGTTATCGTTTTAAGAATACAACGAAAAACTCATATCCACCCCTGAATGTACATCCATCTGCGAATGAGATGAACTACTTTCAGTGGATATAGGCATATTAACTCTTTGCAGAGATTGATCTTGTCAAATCCACTATGAACAAGATACAAATGCCATAGATTAAAAAAATGTGGTAGTGTCTTTTGATGGCATAGGTTTATAAAAGAATTCTTAGAATAGTGCAAGTGGATCCTGGTCACAGAATACCTAACTCATATTCCATACAGTTTGAATCCATTAATAAAAGATGGATATTAAACACTTGAGAAAGTGTAACTGTATTGTATCTGGAATTAGAAATATAAGAAAATTTCTGTTTGGATTCTAAAATTAAAGTCAAAGACTTAAATTCAACCAAATATAATGAGTAATTCTTTCTTGGACCACCACTACTAATACAAACTCTAAGTCAGATTTGCCCATACAAGTAGGAGATTTCTAAGATTGAGGATTTATATCAAATGGAATAGAATTTCGGGATTATAATCATATGCGTCATTTAATTTCTTAAGAGAAAATATAATGACATGAAATGGTTTATAGACCATTCATCCAATGATATATTATTGAGCTAATTCGAAATGAATAAGCTAAGAGGAATTAGGATAATTTCGTTTATAAATAAGAATCCAACGATGCTTCGATTAGCGAAAGACAAAGTAATCTTATTTATGTAATCTTCTTATTTCATATTGTAAAAATACTAGTCTAAGGTGTCATCAATTGATGAACAGCTAGATGTAGCATATACAATATTTATCTTTCGAGATCTTACACTAATATGTATGTCTAATGGTGAAAATCCATTAGGGATTTATCTCATTAGAAAAACAAACATGTTAGACCAACAATGAAGATTCGAAATTAAACTACAACTTAATAACAGAAAATAACATGGTTCAATATAAATTCATACACAATTCAGAAATTATAAACATATAGCAAGTAGGAATGACTAGTGAAAATACTAAAACATACAATCCTAAATAATTTCCAAGGTTTTCAACAAACTGATACAGTGTCCCGGTAGGCGAGAGTCAAAGCATCATTTATTGAATAGAGTTGTCAGCTCATCTAAAATAGAAACCATTCTAGCAACCTTTTATTCGATCAAAATAAGAATCCAACGTTGTCCCGGTAGGCGAGAGTCAAGGTTATTCTCATTTTATGAGCTTCCACCATTGTTTCATGTTTTATGAGTTTATCTCTAAGTAGTCACCGTAGGGGAGAGTCTAAATGGAGACGAAAACTCACAAAACACTTATCAAATGAAATCTTACGGTGTTAAATGCGTTCAACGAATAACTATCCATAGGGGGACGAAGTCTAGCGTCTCGAGGTTATATTGAAAACATTTAACCTTTGTAAGACCAACAATGGAGATCGAATATCTTAATAATAATCAAGCTCATTATTTAAAGTGCGTTGTATTTTCTTTGATTCTCTTTATTTAATTTATTTATTTTAAATATATATTTATTTAAAATTTCCAATTTAGAATGAAAAATTCTAAATATAAATTTTAATTTAATATTTATAAATTTTACTTAGATGGATATGAAAATAACATGAATTATTTCCATCTTAGTAATAATTTCCAATAAATATTTAGAAAAATATTCAATTTAAGTTGTTACAAAATTAATATAAATTAATTTACAACTCAAATTTATTTTTCTATAAATATATATTGCATTTCAAAAAATTAAAGTATTTAAGAATACAATTTTCGAAAATGCATGTTAAAATAAAAAATTAAATCCTGGAAAAATTATTCTAATTTAATGTTGGCCCAAAATTAATTAATAAAATTAATTTACAACAAAAAATATAATTTTCCTATTTAATTAAATATATAAGAAAAATTTAAATATTTAAGTATGATGATGAAAATCAACTTAAATATTAATTTTCTATTTAATTAAATACACTAGAAAAATACTTCAAGCAAAAATATCATCTATCTAGATTTTCCTTTGACTAATTTATTCAATTTCTAATAATATACTTTAATTCAATTTATTTTAAATTAATCAATAAATGAAAAAATCATTGATTTAAGTTGATCCAAGAATTAATTAAAATAAATAATTAATTTACAACTTAATCTATTTTTCAAGATAAAATTCGAAATTCTAGCATTTAAGAAATGCAATTTCGAAAATTGATTAATAAAATAAAGAAAAAATATATTTTGAAAATTATTTAAATTTAGTTGAAAAAATAAATTTCAAATAAAAATAATTTTCTATTTAATTAAATGTCATGAAAAAGAAATATTTAAGTATGATGATAAAAATCAACTTAGATATTTAATTTTCAAATTAATTAAATGTATTAAATTCAAGAAAATAAATAATTAAGTGTAGAGAAGGCTTAATTATTAATCTCTAGTTTAATACTAGGAAAAATATACTTAAAATAAATTGTACCAAAATTAATTAATAAATAATTAATTTCACAATGTATAATATTTCCTATTTAATATTAGAAATAATAAGTAGTCTAGAAATAACTATCTAGAAAATATCTTATTTGACTAAGTATCTTTTCCACAAAATTTGAAAAAATATCTAATTTAAGTTGTATTAGAAAAAATCTAGAACTTAAATATTTTCAAATTTAAATTTAATTAAATATCAAAAACTAAGTTGTAACCACTTAATTTGAAAATATTCCATTTTAAGTTAATATTTGAAAAGATATTAACTTAAAAAAATATCTAAAGAATCTTAATAACCAATGCCTAAAATTCCTCAACTTAATTTTGAAATTTGAAATTCAAAAGATATTTAGATTTAAGTTGGTTAGTTGTAGATAACTAAATATCAACTTAAATAAGAATATTTAATGAAAAATTTAAATTAAGTTCCAGAAAGAATGTAGATGGTTATAATTCTATATTTAATTAAATACAAGAAAATACATATAGTTTAGCTTAGAATAAAAAATTCTTTAAACTATAATTTTCTTAAATTAATTTCAAAATAAATGAAATTAATTATGTTGCTAATCAATTTTATTAGGTTAAACTAGTGTAATTAACCTAGTACAGTTGTTCAAATCAGGCAAATGGGCCTTCACAATTGGGGTGGTTCATGTGAGGGGGTGCTGGGTTCAGTATGTCGTACCCACTTCTATGGCTCCCAACTCTCACACAAGGCCCAAAAGAGAGGAATTTAACCTTAATAAGAACAACTGTTATTAATTGAATAAGCCCAATAACTAAATGGGCCTAAATAAATTCTATCAAGAACTATGATAATTTATTTTAGCAACAACAACCTATATGTATCTATAATCAAATTAAACACATAGGCTCACACAGGCACACTTTGGATGGGTCCTATCATGTTGCTAGGTCATACACAGATGAAAGAAGATTCTAAATATACCTGTTACAAATTATTATCTTGACCAAGGGAGCCATCAGATCATTAGATCTGGCAAAAAGTAACCATGGCTAGTTGCAATCAAGTAATAATAGGTTTTGAAAACTTACACATAAGCTAAAACACATACTCCTGCAACAAGGTTAGCTGGATAGTTGGATGTAGGATTTATTTAATTTTAAATTAAATATTTAATTTCGAAAATAATTAATTAAATAATAAAAAAAAAATTCGAAAAATTTAAAAAAATTTTGAAAAATTTGAAATTTTAAAAAATTTAAATTTAAAATTAAACCTACAATTTTCGAAAAAATTAGGTTTCAACCAACCTAAATATCATTTCAAAAATTTGCTAACTACTTTTAAATTTTAAATGTTATTTTATTAATAAAAATTAAATAAAAAATTAGAAAAGATAAATAAATATCTTTTTCAAATTTTTTAATGTAATTTAAATAAATAAAATAACAAAATTTAAAAAATTAGCAAAATATCTTATATCATTTAAAAATTACATGATTATAAATATCTTATTTTTAAATTTAAAATAAGATAAGATATAATCAAATTTTAAAATAAGATAGATTTTTAAGCAAGAAGATAGATACTAATTCTATTTAAATTCAAATTACACTAATATCTTGAATTAAATTTAAAAAATATTAAATTAATTCAAAATGATAATTACAATTGAATTAGGAATAGTAATAGTATAAATACAAAACTATACCAAAAATCGGAAGTTAATTCCATGAAAAAGCATGAAAAATCGAAGAAAACGAAAAAATTGTGAACTGTACGGACAGATTTGCGATCGCAAGAAAATATCAGCACAGCCCCGATTTTTTCAAATCTTCAAAAATTCATAACTAATTCAAATAAAATCGAAATTGAGTTCTGTAAAAGGCTAACTTGCTTAATTTTTCCCATACTATCCAATAAAAATAATTCCAGAGATAAAATCGCAATTATTTTTCACGAAAATTTTACAAACATCAATCAATCATCAAATAACACTCAATACAACATGATACCATCCAAAGAACATACAAACAATCGTTTTAAAGTCCAAATTTCTTGCAAGTAAATCGATTACCATGGCTCTGAGGCCAGTTGTTGGAATTTATTTTACCAGAATCTTAGATCTACTCACAAGTATGTTTATTAACATCCTAAATAAGAACTTTCTAAAACGATAAATTTAACACATATAAAGTTTAAGAAACCTTACATTGGGTGCAACGGAATATAATGACTCCTTCCGTTCAGATATCTAGCCCTTGATTCCTTTCTGTAGCAGAGCATTATCAATATCTGAACCTGGATCTCTTTCTCTGAATCCTTGATGCTGAAACTCCTTTGCTGATGATCTTTCTTCACGATCTTCCTCACTATGATTGAGGTATCACTTGATGTGTGTGGGCACTACTCTAATCACTAAGGATTTCAAAATTCAAAGGAAGAAGAAAGAAGAAGTGGTAGCTAAAGAAGGGAGAGAGAAGGCTCAGTTTTTCTGATTCAGAGAGTGTCAGAAGAAAAGTCTTATTTTTCTGAAGCCTTCACTATCTATTTATAGCATTCCACTAGGGTTAGGTTTGAATTATATGGCATTAAAATAATGAAAAAATCAATTTAAAACACACACAATAGGTGGCTGGCCATGCCTTAGTGGATTGGGCCTTGGGTTTTGCAATTTTGCAATTTTAACACCTTTTGTATCTGATTTTCTCAAAAATGCCAATTTTCTAATTCAACCATTTAAATGCCAATTCTAACTATTTAATAACTATAAATAATTATTAAATAATATTGTCATTTATCATATTTATTAATTGAACCATACAAAGTATCATAATTAACAAATATGCCCCTATAAACTCTTTCTTTACAATTTCGCCCTTACTTAGTGAAAAATTCACAAATAGACATAGTCTAATTTGAGAATTATAATTGATTAATCAAAACCAATTACATGAGTCTTACAAGCAATATTATCTCAACTAGTGGGGGGACCATGGGTCTATATAACCGAGCTTCCAATAAGTAGATCAAGAATTTAGCACTAAAATTCACTAACTTATTAATTCTTCGTTGAATCCACGCATAGAACTTAGAATTGCACTCTCAGTATATAGAATGCTCTATATGTTCCACCATATAGACACATCATTAGTTATCCATTGTTATAATCCTAATGTGATAAATTATCCTCTATATGAATGATCTACACAGTAAAGGGATTAAATTACCGTAACACCCTACTATGTATTTTATCCTTAAAACACTTGACCCCGTATAAATGATATTTCAGCTTATGTGAAATGAGATCTCCACCATTTATTTTCGTTTGGTCAAGCTCGAAGGAGATCATCCTTTGCTTATTATTCGCCAGATAGAAGCTATAGATTCCATGTTTATGCTAGCGCTCCCACTCAATTGCACTACCGTGTTCCCACAAAGTACGTATCACCCTGACCTAAAAGTAGGCTTAACTAACAAATCAAAGAACACGAATAGCCTTTCAAGATTGAGCCTAATCATAACAGGATTAAGATCATTTGATCTAGGATCAACTAGGCGATATTGACTTGAATAGATTTTACGGTAAGTTTAATTAAATATAAGTCAAAGTTCAATATCGGTCCCTTCCGATGCATACTCCATGCATCCAACCTGAGCTTTACTTTAACCAATGCTCTGGAAAGAACATAGTATTTCTCCAAATACAAGTAAACTCTTGTTGTAGATTATCATATCAGTAAAACCCTGTGTCTGATAAATCTAGGAAACTTTATATTCACATAGTCATGTTTACTTTCCAATGTGTTGACGACACAATAAACAGGATCAAGTATGTGAAAAGGGTTTCAGATGAATTTATACATTATGTATATATAATCATGAAATATATCATGTGAACCATGCAACATTAAATGTTATTTCTGATCTATATTAATAAGTAAATCTGATTATATTGAAATGAGTTTTGTTTAGGGCATAAAACCCAACAGACACGTCATTAGTTATCCATTGTTATAATCCTAATGTGATCAATGATCCTCTATATAGATGATTTACACTGTAAAGGGATTAAATTACCGTAACACCCTACAATGTATTTTATCCTTAAAACACTTAACCCTGTATAAATGATATTTCAGTTAAGTGAAATGAGTACTCCACCATTTATTTTCGTTTGGTTAAGCTCGAAGGAAATCATCCTTTACTTTCTATTCGCCATATAAAAGCTATAGATTCCATATTTATGTTAGCGCTCCCACTCAATTGCACTACCGTGTTCCCAAAATGTACGTATCACCCTGACCCAAAAGTAGGCTTAACTAACAAATCAAAGAACACGAATAACACTCTTGAGATTGAACCTAATCATATCAGGATTAAGATCATTTGATCTAGGATCAACAGGTGATATTGAATTGAATAGATATTACGATAAATTCTAATATATCTAATCAAAGTTCAATATCAGTCCCTTCCGATGTATACTCCATACATCCGATACTGGTAAACTTTGTCGATGTCCTGGAAAGGACATAACACTTTTCCAAGGTGTAAGAATACCCTATCGCTGATTATACCATGTTAGTCTAAATCCAGTGTTCTGACAAATCAGAGAATAAACTTTCGAACATATAATTAAGATTATATTCCACTATGCTGACAACACTATAATCATTAACAAATTCATATGTTCTGGACTTAAATAGAATTCATACATAATATATATAATCATAAAATAAATCATGTGAACCATGCAACATAAAATGTTATTTCTGATCTTTATTAATAAGTAAATCTGATTATATTGAAATGAGTTTTATTTAGGGCACAAAACCCAACAGATACTACCTATATCAACAAGGTGCATCGTGTTTTTCGGTAGCCCATCACGAAAGAACTCCACAGTTAAGCATGCTTGGCCTCGAATAATTTCAGGATGGGTGACCTCCTAGGAAGTTTTCCCAGGAAGTGTGCGAGTGAGGACAAAGTACGCTGGAAACACTCGTGTTGGTCTGTAGGGTCAGTCGTCAATCCAGGAAGCAGTCAGAGTGACGTACTCGTGTATAAGAGCCTTCATTCCGTGGGTGTAAGGACCTAATGGAGGCTTGAAGCGGGGATGTTACAAATGGTATCAGAGCCTTGACTCAGCCAAAAGTGTGGTCGACGAGGGCGTCGGACCCCGTAAGGGGGGTGATTGTGACAGTCAGTAGTCCCGTGATCCGTAAGGGGAAATACCAGGTAAGCTGTGCAATCCCACATCGCCTGGGGAAGGTCAAGTGTGATGATTCTGAGGCTGTGTAGGCATGGGACTACATAGCTGAAGATAGCTTAAATGGATTGATTGGTACCACCTATATCAACAAGGTGCATCGTGTGTTTCGGTAGCCCATCACGAAAGAACTCCACAGTTAAGCGTGCTTGGCCTGGAGTAATTTTAGGATGGGTGACCTCCTGGGAAGTTTTCCTAGGAAGCGTGCGAGTGAGGACAAAACACGCTTGAAACACTCGTGTTGGTCTGTAGGGTCAGTCGTCAATCTAGGAAGCAGTTAGAGTGACGTACTCGTGTATAAGAGCCATTCATTCCGTGGGTGTAAGGACCCAATGGAGGCTTGAAGCGGGGACGTTACAAATGGTATCAAAGCCTTGACCTAGCCGAATGTGTGGTCGACGAGGGTGTCGGACCCCGTAAGGGGGGGTGATTGTGACAGTCAGTAGTCCCGTGATCCGTAAGGGGAAATACCGGGTAACCTATGCAATCCCACATCGCCAGGGGAAGGTCAAGTGTGATGATTCTGAGGCTATGTAGGTATGGGACTACACAGTTGAAGATAACTTAAATGGATTGATTGGTACTACCTATATCAACAAGGTGCATCGTGTTTTTTGGTAGCCCATCACGAAAGAACTCCACAGTTAAGCGTGCTTGGCCTGGAGCAATTTCAAGATGGGTGACCTCCTGGGAAGTTTTTCCAAGAAGCATGCGAGTGAGGACAAAGCACGCTGGAAACACTCGTGTTGGTTTGTAGGGTTAGCTGTCAATCCAGGAAGCAGTCAGAGTGACGTACTCATGTATAAGAGCCATTGATTCCGTGGGTGTAAAGACCCAATGAAGACTTGAAGCGGGAACGTTACAGGTTTGATGAGCAGCGTTTGATAAGAAGATCAAGATTCGAATTAACCTTCTTATTATTTCTTATCATTTATTGTTAGAGGTATTTGACATTATTTATTATTTGTCAAATTTCCATAATCGTTATTTGAGTTTTAATATTCAATGTTGGTTATTTTTTTTTTTTTTTGTAATTTAAATGAAAATTCTCACCTTTAAGAAATGGTGGTGTTCATATTGTGATGATGCTCATACTTACGACTCGCATAGTGGACAGTCTATTAACACGCGAGTAGGACTGAAAAGGAATAGAACAGATATGAATGATAGAGGGATTGAATTTTGCAATGCTATAATTCCCAACTCAGCACCTCGATCTCAATTTACATCTACAGATGTAGATGCAAATGATGTAACACAACAAGCACCAAACAACCCTCCTTCATTCAGTGATACCACATTTTCAAATAATGATAGTTATTTTCACGGTATTGAGCATGTAAGAATGCTGCATAGGAATATTTTTTTATGGAATACTTGCATAACAATTGCTATTGCTATTGTTCCTTATTTACTGTAGGCTAGACAAGGAGTCCAGTTTAAAAAAGAAGAATAAAATACAACGATTGTTAATTATACTGTAATTGTATTTTTTGTTCAATGCATCATTTTTCAATCTAATCAATTCTATTGTTAGCTCCTCTCTGTTTTTATTGAAATCTATGTTATGTTTCTCTATTTCAGAGCTCAGATGATTCCATAAAAAGACAAACTCAGGAAAGTGATGGTGCTATAGTTGGAATTACAATTTGTTAATAACTAATCTTGCTTTCTGTTATTTCTGTTAATTAGTTATTAGTTAGGTAGTTATTTTTCTGTTATGTCCTCTTGCTGTGTAATGACTTTGTACAAAACTCTATATAAATAAAGTCTTGCTAATCACTTCGATTAGCTTTTGCCTTTTCACTTTGTTTTCTCTCTGTTTTTCTTTTCCTCTGTTACTGTGGTTCCATGGTATTGTTCTTACATGGGATCAATCGCTAGTTGACTACCGTCCATGGCGTCTTCCACAACCGATCCTGCAACTGCACCAATGGCTTCTGCCCCGACTTCTGCTCCTACCTCATGGAATCCCTTTTCTCATTCACTCACCTCCTCTCTCACTCTCAAACTTGACCGTCTTAATTTCCTTTCCTGGAAATCCCAGGTCATGCCAACAGTGATTGGACACGATCTTGACGAAATTCTCTTCATCGGAGTACCACCACCAAAGAATCTTGTCAATGGTTCCTCAAATCCTGAATATGTTCAATGGAGGCGTAAAGACCAGCTCCTTCTTTCCTGGCTCAGATCTTCCATGACAGAGGCGGTTTTTGCATCAGTGGCTAACTATCAAAGCTCATTCACTGTGTGGCAAGCTTTAGAACAGAAATTCTCGAGCCAAACTAAAGCCCGTCGTCTTCAACTCAAATGTCGATTCTCCAATATCAAAAAGGAAAGTTTTTCTATCTCTGAATATGTTGACAAGATTCAATCTCTATCTGATGCTCTCACTGTTGCTGGTTCACCAGTTGATGATCAAGACTTGATTTTACAACTTCTAAATGGTCTTGGACCAGATTTTGACTCTGTTGTAGCAGGGATAACATCAAGGAGTGAAAATCTGACCATTGAAGAAGTTCAAGCCTTACTTCTTTCTCATGAAAGCCCTTTAGAACATCATCAATCTATGTCAGATTTGGCTGTCAAAATGCAAGCCAATTTGACCTTTGGCAATGGACGTTCTGGTGGTGTTCGACCATATGCCAACTCCAAGAACTCGACTGATAACACTCAACCTGCTTCTGGCCGTGGTCGTGGGTATCCTAGGTACACTCAGCAACGGGTTATCTGTCAAGTTTGTCTCCGTTCTGGTCATACCGCACCTGTATGTCATTATCGGTTCGATAAAACCTGGGTTGTCCCAAGAAACAACCAACCTGCCCGTGCTAATCTTGCTGAAGTTGAGTTTGAATATGACCCTCAAGCCTACTCCACAACACTTGTTCAAGACTTTGGGGATGACTACACTTGGTATGCCGACACAGGAGCCACGGCTCATGTCACTTTTGATGCTGCCCATCTTGAAAATTCACAGCCTTATCATGGCAATGAGACTCTTTGCTGTAGGGGATGGTAAGAAACTTCAAATCTCGAGTGTTGGTCAGTCCTTTCTTCCCTCCTTTAACCCTTCCTGTCCTTTACAATTAAAATCGGTATTACAAGTTCCTCATATTACTAAGAATCTTGTCAGCATTTCTAAACTTGTTGATGATAATGATATATTTCTAGAATTTCATAGAAATTGCTCTTTTGTTAAGGACAAGCAAATCGGAGCTCCTCTCCTCAAAGGAAGGCGTAAAGAAGGGTTATACATGTTGAGTGAAGGTTCTGATTCATCTCAACAACATCAACAATGTTATCTCACAACCAACTTGATTTCTCCCAGTCAAGATTCTGCCTGTAATAATGATGATCAATTCTTTGATTGTAACAATACTATGAGTCCTACTACTTGTAATCAGTTACATATCAATAAAGATCAATCTCCCTTTTCTCCACACTCTGCCTTACATACATATGCTTCTAATGACATCAATACTTGGCATTGCAAATTGGGACACCCTTCTACTTCTACCTTGTGCAAAATATTATCTCATGTACCCCACACCGGTTCCTTAAAAACACTTAAATTTTGTCATGCTTGTCAACAAGGTAAAAGCCACAAATTACCCTTCCCAATTTCCACTTATAGAGCCACTAAACCTCTTGAACTTGTTCATACAGACCTTTGGGGTCCTTCCCACATACAATCCAAAGATGGATTCAAGTATTACATTCATTTTATTGATGACTTTAGCCAGTTCACTTGGATTTATCCCCTAGTTCTAAAATCTCAAGCTCTTGAGATGTTTCTTAAATTTAAAGGCATGGCAGAAAAACAATTTGGACTTCCTATTAAGGCTGTTCAAGCTGATGGTGGTGGTGAATACAAACCCTTTAAAAGATTCCTCAGTGATCAAGGTATCTTATTTTCTCATCCTTGTCCTCATACACATGAACAACATGGGAGGGCTGAAAGAAAGCATCGACACATCGTGGAAACTGGTCTTACCTTGCTTGCTCAAAGTAAATTGGATTTCACTTACTGGTGGCATGCCTTTCAATATGCCACATTCACTATCAATCGGCTGCCTACAGTTGTTCTCAACAACATTAGTCCTTTTGAGTGTCTCTTTGGCACACCACCCGATTATCATATTATGAAACCTTTTGGTTGTGAATGCTTTCCCCATCTCAGGCCGTATCATTCTTCTAAAATGGATTTCAGGTCTGAACAATGTCTCTTTATTGGTTATTCGTCCTATCACAAAGGTTTTCTATGTGAAAATGCTCAAGGTCGAATCTTTATAGCACGCAATGTGGTTTTCAATGAAAATTGCTATCCTGGAATCCTTTCTCAATATGCACCAGATCAGGTACAATTTTCTTCTCCTTCTCCTCCTACTGCTAGCTTTACTACTAATTGTCCATTACTTAATTCAAATCTTGTGTCTGATGCTGCAATACAACCATCTGGTGCTGAGGCATTACCAACCAACTCACCAACTTTAATGGCTACTGAAACTGCCATACCAGGTTCCACTACTCCCCATATTACGTCTGTTACTGAATCTATTATCCCTACCACATCAGCTCCATCCCAATCCCATGTTACACCCTCACATCTCATCATTCCTCCCATCAACACCACTACCATAAACACTGCCCCTGTACCAGAAATTTCTGTGCCTACTGTCTCTGCACCAGAACCACATGCTGCATCTTTACCGTGTGCAGGAACAACCATACAAGCTGCCTCTACTCGCACTCATGCCATGATCACAAGATCCCTCAATGGTATAGCCAAGCCGAAGTCATATTTGGCTACAAAGCACCCTCTTCCACAATCACTACTTCCTACAGAACCGAGAACATTAAAAGATGCTCTCATGAATCCCAAGTGGCTCGCATCTATGAACACTGAAATTGCAGCTCTAAAAAAGGCTGGCACATGGTCCTCGGTGCCTTACAAAGAGGGAATGCATGTCATTGATAATAAGTGGGTGCATCGTCTCAAATTAAATGCTGATGGTTCATTAGATCGATTCAAGTCGAGACTTGTGGCCAAAGGATTTTTACAAACCCCAGGTATCGACTATGCTGAAACATTTTCACCAGTTGTTAAACCGGTTACAGTTTGCACAGTTTTGTCCCTTGCTGTCACTAAGAAGTGGGCTGTCAAACAACTAGATGTTAGCAATGCCTTTCTCAATGGCACTCTAACTGAAACCGTATACATGAAACAACCACCTGGCTTCCTCGACTCCAGCAAACCAGAACATGTATGTCTCTTACACAAGTCCATTTATGGACTTAAACAAGCCCCCCGTGCATGGAACGACAAGTTGAAAAACAGCCTTTTAAACTGGGGTTTTGTGGCATCCAAAGCCGATACATCATTGTTCATCTATCATTCTGCACAAGACTTTATCATCTTACTGGTTTACGTTGATGATATACTAGTTACAGGTCCAAGTAACTCCCTCATCAACAAACTTATCTCTGATCTAAATTGCGACTTCTCTCTAAAGGATTTAGGTGAAGTCCATTACTTTTTGGGGGTGGAAATCTTCAGAGATTCAACGGGAATGTATCTTTCTCAAACAAAATAAATCACCGATCTACTTACAAGGCTAAATATGGAAGGAGCTAAAAGTATTCCTAATCCCTCTAGTGCTTCTACCAAACTGTTCCTTAATGATGGTGAACCCTTCTGTGATTCGACTTTGTACAGAAGCACTATCGGTGCATTACATTACCTGTCTTTAACAAGACCTGATATAGCCTATATTGTCAATAAACTCAGTCAGTTTATTAAGGCTCCCACCGTGTGTCACTGGAATGCTTGTAAGAGACTTTTACGATATCTCAAAGGGACTATCACTGAGGGTTTGGTGCTTCGACCTACATCAGATATGACACTTCACAGCTAATCTGATGCCGACTGGGCAAGTAGCATTGATGATCGAAAATCGACTGGAGGGTATGTTGTTTTTCTAGGGGGTAATCTGATATCCTGGACTACAAAAAAGCAGCAAGTTGTCGCACGTTCGAGCACGGAAAGTGAGTTCAGGGCCCTTGCCAATACGACTGCTGAACTCAAATGGATAGTGTCACTATTGTCTGAACTTCATGTTCCACTTCAACATTGTCCGATTATATGGGTGGATAATCAAAGCGCAGCTGCCCTTGCAGCGAATCCGGTGTTTCATGCACGTTCAAAACATATTAAACTTGATTTATATTTTGTCCGTGATCACATATTAGCTCATCAACTGGCTGTCCAATTTGTTCCCTTAGTTGATCAAGTGGCAGATCTCCTCACAAAGTCTCTGTCCACAGACAGATTTCACTACCTAAAATCCAAACTTAACATGGCTATCTCCAAGTTCAGTTTGAGGGAGGATGTTAATAACTAATCTTGCTTTCTGTTATTTCTGTTAATTAGTTATTACTTAGGTAGTTATTTTTCTGTTATGTTCTCTTGCTGTGTAATGACTTTGTACAAAACTCTATATAAATAAAGTCTTGCTAATCACTTCGATTAGCTTTTGCCTTTTCACTTTGTTTTCTCTCTGTTTTTCTTTTCCTCTGTTACTGTGGTTCCATGGTATTGTTCTTACACAGTTCGTCTTTTGGACATGACAATGATGCCAGTAGAGTATATTTATATTTGTGGAGGCTCTTGTCACTTTTCATATTAGCTCTTTATTCATGATTGCAAACTGAAGTTGGAGTTCTAAGAATTTGATTTTCTTTTAGCAAGAAACTGGTGAAACTGAAAGCCAAAAGCCAGAAGGAACAAAGGTATCCGGCCATCGTGCAAACCAATCAATTAACATCCTTTGGCATGAAGGTTAAGTGTTAGGAAAAGTAAATTTTTGCATATTATGGCAGTATTTGATTCTTTAAAATGTGATTTCATAATATACTTTTATGTGATTTTGTAGAAACAGTCTTTGGATCCTAAGAAATGAAAGAACATTGTTAATATATTCCTGTTGACAGTGCTATTCCAATTGTTGGAAAGACTTTCAAATTATGCTACTTCGAGCTCAGAAGTGTTGCCTGAGTTCTTGCAAGTAGAAGCTTGTTCCAGATTCACTATTTTTGGTGTCTGGTATAGATTTAATTTTAACTAAGTGGATATTCTATTCTCTTTGCTTGAATGATTTTTATATATATATATATATATATATATATATTACTGAGATATGAAATATAAGTAGTAATATTCACTACTTTATTAAACTCCATGAAAAACGATAAGAAAGAGAAGAAGAAGAACAAGGAAATGAGGTAGAAGAACTTTCATTCAATTCCACAACCTGAAAAGGTTGACACTCATATATAAAAGGTTTAATTTTATTCTTTTTTGGAAAATTTACACCCTATACTGATATTTCCCATTTTATTTCTTTTTTACTGTTACACGACTATTATTATATTTTTGCTGTGTATATTGTTTACTAATTGTGAGGTTTTTTATGTCACTTTCATGTCAGGTTTTTTATTTAATTTACTAATTATTTTTTTTCTTAAATTTAAATTTTAAGTCCAACATGTGGTGCCATTTTTAAAAATTTATATATGTATTTAGCTAATTGATGGCTTACATCACTTTTTTGACAATTTTTGTTTACTTAAATTTGAAAAAGTGAAATACCAACCCACGTGATCTCCATTAATTCCAAGGTTTTACATATGTTTTCTATTTCTCTCTCTATCTCTTTTTGTGGGTTGGTGTCTATTAAAAATTTCTTGAGATTGGTGTCTTACATAAAGAAAATTTCTTGAGATTAGTGTCTAAGATGAAGACCATCAACCAAGGACTTTAGATAAAACCCTTCTCCCCACTCTTCACTATTTCAAAAATTTACAAAACTCACTCCTTTCATTCATTTTTTTACTTGGGTTTGAGAGAGAAAATCAAGATATATATATATATATATATAGAGAGAGAGAGAGAGAGAGAGAGAGAGAGAGAGAGAGAGAGAGAGAGAGAGAGAGAGAGAGAGAGAGAGAGAGAGAGAGAGAGAGAGAGAAAGTTTTTATGGGTGTGCTCCAGAGAGAGAGATAGAAAAAACTTGAAACGAGAGTAGGCTAATGAAGGAGTGTGGAGGCTCTCTTGGTGAAGAGAGTCCATCTCGTGAGAATATCTTCAAGAAGAACAATACAGAAGAAGAAGAAGAAGAAGAACAGCAGACAACTCAAACTTTCTAAGTAAAAAAATTCTCTTTTTTTCTTTATTTATTTTTTCTTTTTTGGGGTTGTAGTTTAGCTCTGCTTTCGTGAGTGGTGTTGTTGTATCGTTTGATGACTCTTATGACTTATTTTGTTATTGATTTATTATTGTTTTAATGTTATTTTACTGTTGTTTTCTTTCATTTTTTATCACATTTTCTAAATATTATTGTACTGCTCTATTTTTAATAGTAATAGGGAATAATGAAATTTGTATGTAAGTTTTTTTCTTCAGTTCTCACATGCTCTAATATATGTTCAGTTTTTCTCTGTTGTTCTACTGTTATTTTTTAGTTGTTCTGTTTCTTTTCATTTTTGTTGTCTTCTCTTGTATGTTCTTTTGTTGTACCCCAGCTCCTTACATTTGCTGCATTTGTTATGTTGTTTCGTTTCCCATCCAGCTTCAATCCTTTTTTTTTGGTCTTCTAGATTTCACAACTTTAATAGAAGGTAAGACTATTACTGTCCATGATTCTTTCATTCTGGTTACCTCAAATAAATATTCAGTGATTAGTTTAACTTGTGTAATTTAAAACCAATATTTGTTAAACATACAAAACAATAGTGGAACAACCCAAAAACAACATTAAAAAACCATGACAACCCCAATATTAATGGTTTTAATGTTTTTGCTTCATCTAAACGAATTTAATGGTTGTTTTATGCCTGTTCTGGTGTTGTTGTAGTAGTTTTGTCTGCGGGTGTGGAAAAAGAAGACCTCGTTTTTTTATTTTTGATGTTTACAGTATAAAAGAAAAAAAAAGTCTCAAGGCAGTATAAAAGTTATTTTTGCCGTGTGGCAGTATTTTTGTAAAGAGTAAGTCAATACAGTATTTTTGTAAGTTTTCTTTTTCTTTTTTTTTTGTCAAAAATCTCATATGTTGGGGAGGAATTTGTTGTTAAGGTTAGAGAGTACTTGCTATCAATTGGGGAAGAGGCACAAAGAATGGCCATCATTTTAAAGTTCTTCATTTCTTTCTTCTTCTTCTTATGTATTATCATCAACTATTTAGTAGTTTTTGATGATTAATTTAGTATTAATTGAAAAAAATTGACATTATCAGCCATATTATTTTAAACTCATGAGATTGAGGAGACAAGTTATAGAAAAAGAGATGAATAATGAAGAAAAAAGTAGTTGCTGCTTGTTTTTTTTTTTATTCGGTGGCTTGATTTCTTTGATTCTTGCTTCTTTTCTTTTCCCTCAATACTTTACCTTGATTACATTGAGATCAAGGATTTTGTAAAAACTTCTCAAGGTACATCTTTCCATTATCAATATATTTGCTCTTCTGATTAAGTCCTGCTTTTCGTGTCAGAGAATATGAGGTGTGTATGTTTGAACAAATTAGTAGTTATTATATGGATGCCACTTGTCTCTAATGTGTAGTATTTATACTTAGATTGATGTTACGACGTAAATATATTATAATTATTATATAAATTTTAAATAAATAAATGGTCATATAATAATAAAAAAATGGTAAATATAATTCATAATTTTAGCTAAAATCTTGAACAACAAAGAGGCTATTAGAATAACTAAATATTGTTGTATTAGGACTTTTAATGAGAAAATACTAATTTTTTAATCCAAGCTTGAAGAAAAAATGTGTACACACAAATTTAATATACACTTTGCGTCACTTTTCTCAACAAAATTATAGAATAACTCTTTTTTCTAATAGAATTTACTTGAGAAATATTCTTTTGCCTCAATAAAATTATATATTTTTACATAACAAACATTTAATCCCCAACAAAATATAGGATAGCTTGGAGAATTTAATCTTGATCAACTCATTGTTGAAAGTACACTTTAACTTTGTTGAAATATTGATCAACAATGCATTCGAAGTATTAGCACATTTTTCCATCACCAAAGGACATCATGTGGCTGAAAATACTTAATGTCATGTCAGATTCTATTAATTATATTGATAGATATCAACTATAATAAATTATATATATTATTAAATAAAAATCAAATGATCACACAACAACAATAATTAATGGTGATATAGATATATTTTAGCACAATACTAAGTTTCTTAATTTATTTAAAAAAAATCAATAAAAAAAATAAACTAATGTCATATCTTTATATATTAAAAGTGTCTATCTAACGGCATTTCTTGGTTTAACAGAATATACTTAAAAATAAAAAAGAATATTCTGTTAAATTTAACGATTAAGTTTGATCTCCCGTTAATAAATAAACCCAATAATTAAACCCAAAAAATTAAACAATCTTTTAAATATTAATAATCTCTTTTTAAATTAAAAAAATCATCTTAACCATATATCTCTCTAACAAACCTATCTTGGGATATTTTTTTTGATTCCTATGCATAATGTGATGTTATTCTTTTTAATTGATTTATTAATTTCTTTTCTATTCTAATGTGAAGAAATTTTTGGCAATAGAGAGTCATCAAATGTAGTCCAAGTCTTTGCACTCCATAATCTATATATCTATCTATAATATAGCTCAATACTTAACCTATTGATTATACACGTATAATTATTAATTTTAATTGATGATAAAATTTAATTTTTCTATTTTTCTATTATATAAGGATAACTATTTTTTTTTATTGTTATTATTTTTTTCACTATGAGGTTTGTAGATATTTTTTTTTGACTAAATAATTATTAAATATTAAATAGATTAATTAAAAATATCTAAATCATATACTATTTAAATTTAAATTTGATTAGATTTAATTCTGTATCTACTTTCTCATTATTTGTAATTGTTCTAAATCTGATCGTGCAAACTCATATATTAAATACAATACTCCCCCTTGAAACCGTTCTCTGTTTTTTTTTTCTTTCTTATTGGTTGGTGTTAATTCGCCCCGATGATTCAAGTGTCATGGTTTAGCAGAAATACCACTTCTATCTTTGTGTGATTGCAGATATACCACTTCTGTCATTGACCCACTTTTTAGCTTTATAAATGCAGATGTTCATATAATATTAACACTTTACAGAATATTTATAGATATAAACTTACATTACAATGCTATGTTAAAAAAAGAACTAAATAGAATAATCTACTACTTCAATAATAAATTTATTTACAATTTTATAATTACACTAATATTATTTTTAATACATTATTAAATAATATTTCAAATATAAATATTTAATTTTTTCAAACAAAAAATTTGAAATCTTTAAAAATAAAATATATTCAAAATCTTAAAAAGACTAAAATCTTAAATAAAACTATCAATACGTGGCTCGGCACGTACATTCACCTAGTATATATATATATATATATATATAGAATGCACAATAAAATGAAGCAACATAAAATACACCACATAAAACAATCCAAAATTATCAAATAATTTTACTACACGTAGTAGCTTTATTTAATAGTCATAAAAATAAAACATGTAATTATTATTCTAAAAAGAAAAGGAGTGTAAAATTCTCACAAATACTAATATTGTCAAATAGTGTACAATTTCATACTTCAATAATATTCACAAGAGTGTCAAAAAGTATTTATTAAAAGTTTTACTTGAATATTGGTGTATTACATCAAATATCTGGTTACCTTACGCTTTTATAAGGCCAATTTTAAATAATTGTGCAATAATACTTCAATAATTGTGCATTATTGATGAAATATGAAATTCTCTCTCGTGGATGCCTATCCCCATCGGTTCCACAATCATCATAGCGGCGTGATTGTGAGAGGCCAAAGAAGCAAATATGAAGCAAACAAAATATCTATACAAAAGTATATGTTTTATGGTGAAGCAGCTCTTTTCCATATTATTGATACAATTTTAATAAAGTTAGGAAAATAAAAAGGAAGACATCTCACCTTAAATATATGCACTAATGGAGCTTCACGAGATATAATACGTAGAAGAGATATATAAGTCGATTCCATTTGCTTTGGGATTTCTAATGGCTATTGATAATATGCTTGAACAAGGTAACTATTGAAGTTATTGAAAACTATGGCTATGGGTTCTATATGTCACACACTTCAACAAGGTTTTTTTTTTTTTTTTTTTTTTAAAAAAGAAAAATAGTTTCGCATTCAATAGCAAGAGAGGAAGAGAATGAATAATGTAATCGCATTCTATCATGATTTTTGAAAAGTTAGTTAAATAAATTTTATAAAATATCTCTATTCAAAACTGTTTAGAAAAATAGGGGTTTAGTTCAACCACTTGGCCAATATTTTTATTTATTTATTATTTTAAAATTTTTGAAAGTTATTGTTTAATGTTAAATTTAACAGAAAAAAAATAAAATCTGCTAAACCAAGAAATATGCTTAAATAGACACTTTTAATATATAATGTTGAAACCAGTAGACAGTCACAAAAAGATTATTCTAATGTTTAATAGGGTGATTATTTTCTTTTTTCAAAAAACTTATCACTATAGGTATAAAAGTGAATACTTAACCCCAATTAAGAATAATAACGACAGTTATAGATAAGATATAGCGATGACGGTATTGTATGTAATGACGACTACTAGTTTTAGTAGAACTAGTTAATTAATTATTACAATATTCACATGCTTAAAGATCAAGATAAGGCATAGATCATAAGTGAACAAGTTTTTGGATTAATATTACAATAGATGTATGATCACAATTGTCTATTCTGATGTGATAACCTTGCTAACTGTGAATGCTCATATACACAATGTATGGATTAATACATGTGTATTTTATGTCATATCATTGTTGCCACTAAATTTGAAGATGGCTAAGGTATAATTAGACAATAATTTTGGATTGATTAATGAAGTCTAAGTAAAACTTTCCACGTATTAACATTGATAGATTAGTATCAACTTTGGATGGATAACAAATAGAACGAATAGAGGAATTAAAATCCTGTCTTATCTAAGGATAGTACACATGCTAATCATGTTAATATATTTGTCTACAAGGTTTTCACGATCTGTAGTACCATGTATAATATTTTGAGAGATATCGAGTATTCGTTACTCCTTTGTTAAGATCTCTCTCATATGATTATCTTAAACACAATCTCACAAAGTTTTGATTCATCAAAGTTTAAAAGCTTTAAAGTGAAAAACACCTAAAGAGATGAACCCATGCATGCATAATGATATGCAGTCACTTCTTATGTGTATTGTTTCTTAAAGTGACAAGTACACAATGAGACTGATATATAATCGTAATTGTTGTATTGCATCTATCTTGGTTTAATGGTTGTTATTTTATTTGAATATTTTCCAGGCCAAATTATGTGTAGTATACATATCCTATCGATATGATATCATACATAATTTATTTGACTGCCTATTTTGTGATGAGGATTAATATGGTGTTTGCCGATTATATTTGTAAGTAGAAAAGATATTGAAATCTTGTATGGACTAATATAATCACAAACATAATTTTACATTCACAACAATGTTAGATGTTTTCTAAAGAAATAATACAAAATAAGTTATTTGCAGCAACTCTCAAGATACTGAGATTCATGGATCATATTGTTTTATTATGAATAGCCTCATGAATGTTGTGATTGTATAAGAATTTAGATTTAAGGCTACTTCAAGAGTTCTAATATAATGAGAGAATATAAGACATTGCATTTGACAACCTTAAATTTTAATCATATAAGAGAATATGAACATCTCAATTTTGTTGGGAGTATCAAGTTTAATATGTCTGTCTCTTCTAGCTATTATTGTTGATAATTATATAAATTTATGTATGTTAGAGTTTTAAGCTGGCATTAGACAATGGTTAAAATTTTATTTAGGGAATAATTGAATTTATCCCTCATTTTGTTATTTTCCATGTTATTATTGATGACCTATAATTGGCCAGAATATCGTAAGAAACTCCATATGTGAACAAATAAAGATAAAAGATCGAGACAGTTTGATGAACCTGTGGTTCCATACACAAGATAAGTTTAATTACATATACCTATAAATTTCTAATCGATAGTTATTGGTAGTTCTTAATCCTTATTGGGAGAATTGATATTGCTATATCGTGATTTTCATGATCAAGTGTGAAAGTTTAGGCTTAATCCCATAATAATAGGGATATTTATGGTGGTTAATTTTAAGAATAAGTTGGGATATTTATTGTGGTTAATTTTAAGAATAAGTTGGTTGATGGTCTAAGGTGATTTAAAGCCTATTGCTAGTCTCCACTCTAACAATGGATTTGTTCATTTCTATTATTAAGTTATAAAGTTCTGATTATTTGGAAATCAATAAGTAAGGATGTGAGAACTAAGTTTTGTTCAAAGATAATATCTTATTAAATGGCTCGATTAAGTCTGGAGAAGGTAACTAACAAAGACACCGGAGTTCAATGGATTAAATCTATTTTGAGGCAGGGCATCAAGATAGTGATTACTGTAATTCTTAAAATGGCTAATTTTAGATATTATCGTTAGACAATATTATGTGAAAGATCAATGGGAGCAATGAAATGTTTATATTGTTACATGATATAGTATATTGCTCATATTTTGTGATCCTGATCTATTCTAGATATGATTAAACTATTATTTGGTAATCTCTGTAAGACGAAGAATCCTTGATAAGCCTTATATGTTTTAAATATTTAGATTCTTCATGATGAGATCAACAATAGATTGAATTGTCTCATAGTATTGATTGACTAACTGTTATTGTGATTAATTTTCTGATTTCATTGAGAATTTTTTTAAATAGTCTAAAGTGTGATGTGTTATGAATGGCCCAAAGTCCATGTGTGTAGATAATAATGAGAGATCATATTTCAATTGTCCTGTATACATGCTTATTGAAAGCAGCCTATGATTTACTTAAGTATACACATTTCTATCATGGAATCTGTTGTAGACATGCTGGATTAGTACTTGTGTGATACCCTAAGATTAAGGAATCAGATTAGCAAACTCTAACTAGTAAAATGTGTATTAATGTGAAATTATATTATTATATAATTTAATATATATGAATTATACTAATAAATGACATGTTAAGACCCTCTTGGTGAGCCAGAATATTTTTGTAATTGTGACCCAAAAAGGGTAAAACCGTAATTTTAATGTTATATCGTGCTTTAGGCTATATTATTATATAGTATATTCGTTCTGTCTTTCTGCAAGTATTTTCTAACAAGTTGGTGCAGTAGTCACAATCGGGTATTTTGGGCGGAACTGGGTTCAGGGCCCGAAATATATTTTTGGGATTTTATATTGGTATTATATGAATAATGGAGAAATCTAAAATTTATTTAAGTTATCTGTGTGTGGAATTTATGAATATTATACCCTTAATGTATGTATATGCTTATTTTGGTCTTGGAGGGCATTATGGTCATTTGACCATATTTTCAATAAAAGTAGATTTTATTAAAAATTGAAAGATAATTCTAATTTCTTCAGCCTCATAATCGAGTCTCTCTCTTTCTCTTTGCTCATCTTTCTTCAATTTTATCAAACTTGGAATTTAGCTTGAATTGGAGTTGGTTTTGTTGTGAGTTGGTGTTGGAAGCTTGGAAATTGTAGTAAGCTTCTAACCTAGCTATTTCTATGTTTTAATTCTGAGTTTAGGGCTGAATATTGAAATGATATAAGTGTTTTGATGTTCACTTGTAATGCCCTAATGCTATGGCACGCTACAGTGCTTTTTCAATTAAAGTTCAATCTTTGCTAATCACAGAATTTTCTTGGAAAACGTGTCAAATTAAAACTTTTATGTTAATTAATAAACTTTATAATATATTAGAATATTTACAAGAGCCGGGATCCCATTTTCAGACTTTTTATACTTATTATTTCAAAATACACATAATCAAGGTCGCATAGCGACTATAAAATATAATCCCCAGATGTCCCGAGACCGAACACTCCAGGTCGCGCTGCTTGTACAATCTCACCCTAGCTCAGGTTCACTCCTGTTCAGCTTTCGCCTTTCCTTTACCTACACATGGAAGCAGAACTGTGAGTCGACAGACTCAGTAGGAAAAGCATATAACATATCATATAATTTTCGACTTGCACTTAGGCGCCCATACACCTATTTACAAGGCTTAACAGATGAGTACGAACGTTCCATACTAGGGTATAGCCACTATACCACATGCACTGCGTACCTCGATGTATGAGTGTTGGTAGGGTTTGTTCATACCCTGAGTACCCCTAAGTGATATACCACGCACTCCCAGTACCTCTCTGTACTTATGCTGGTATCACGGTACTCTCAGAGAACATTCACTATGCCAATGCACTCTACACCATAACTGTATAAGTGTTGGTAGTGCAACTAACATTTTAAGCATGCATATACACATAACATATACATACACTCAGATATCTATATCACACATTATATACAGTTCTTACCTTTTTTTCGAATTCAAGTGTGCTGACCGACCTGAACTGAAAGTCTCGTGCTTGATAGATGCCCTAATCACATTAATTATAACATAGATGAGTGACTCGCTAAATCACTTTCCGGGGACTTAAACTTGAAACTAAAAGTTTCCCTTTTGATAAATAACATGGCAATAACCTAAATATCTAAATAAAATGGGAAAAACTAGGGTTCCAAAAAACTGCCCCAACCGGCAGACCGGTTCCCAACCGGAAGTCCGGTTCTGGGACACCAACCGGTCGACCGGTTGCTACATGTCCCCCAGAACTGAAATTCCGGTTCTGTGCTGGGAACCCAAAAAATGCCCCCATGACCTCAAAATCAAGCCAAACTCTACCAAACTTTCCAGTATACCTGTACAATGCATACACAATATAATCCAGCCAGAAATTCCCAGAAAAATTCATTAAATCAAAGGATGCCATTAAAGCCCTAAACTTGAGCTTCAAAGCTCAAGCATACTCAATTCCATCTCCCTACACCAAAACTAATATCCAAAGCTTAAAACCAACTCAAAATCAACCTAGAAATTAGATTACACAAACTTTAAACCTTAACAGTCCCTATTCTCAGAAATCACATACCCAAACTAAAGAAAAAGCTTGAAAACTTGAAACTAATGGTCTAGGGTTACCTTTGATTGCTCCTCCTTAAATCCTTAGCTTAAATCTAGAAATTAATGGTGAAAAGAGGTGATCTCCTCTGGTTTTACTTCAGCAAAAGAGAGAAAGAGAGGAAACTCTCTCTATTTTGAATTTTTTTTTTTTAACTTTCCTTGATTTTCCTCTAAAATGAAATAAGGTTATCTAAATTAACCTTGCTGAATAAACTAAAATGCTAGGTGTCACAAGCCTAGGCTGCCACTTAATCCTCAATTAAGACAAAGACCAAAATGCCCTTAAGGTAAGACTTAAATATTTCTAAAGCTAGGGGTAAAATGGTCAAATTCCATAACCCCGCTTAATCCCAATATTTTATTTTCTCTAAAATATTTTCCACTAGGAAATAAGGTTATAAACTTACCCATGTGATCAAACTAGCCATCCATCGCATTTTCCATTGTCGCCGAGAAAAAAATAACAAAAATAGCATATTTCACATATGAATCACATAATACCCCTAGAGTTTAATAAAATATCCAGAATTTAGAAATTATAACTCTGTTATTCATTTTTAAATATTGGGGTCCACAAATTATTAATTTCATAAATAATCATAAAATAACAGAAATTAGTGCTAATTTCCTTTACTAATCCAAATTACTAAAGCGGTCATTACAATTATTCCCCCGTTAAAAGGATTTCGTCCTCGAAATCTAACCTGAATAGCTCTGGATGTTGAGTCCTCATGTAAGACTCCAATTCCCAGGTGGCTTCTTCTGTTGGGTTTTATGCCCTAAATAAAACTCTTTACAATCTGATTAGTCATCAATATAAGAAATTTGAAGTGATTAATGTTTCCATGAATTTTACATGCTAATGGTTTAATATGTTTATTACCTTTACACACAAAATCAGTTAAATCCAGATCATATGTTCATTCACAATTACAATATCGTCAACACAGTGGAATGTGATTGTGATCATATGAATCAAAAGACATGGTCCCTGTTTCATCAGTGTTTTGGATTTACACTAATGTGATAATCAGCGATGATGTGTACTTACACTTGGAGTAAGTGTTATGTTCTTTCCAGGACATTAGTAAAGTATACTAGTTTCGAATGTATGGAGTATACATTGGACTGGACCGATATTGCAACTAAGTTAAGATATTACAAACTTACCGTTATATCTTTCCAAGTCAATATCAGTAGTTGATCTTAAGATTAAAAGAATCTAAATCCTGATATGCTTAGGCTCAACTCAGGAGTGCTATTCATGTTCTTTGATTTATTAGTTAAGCCTACTTTTGGGTCAGGGTGATACGTATATTTTGGGAACATGATAGTATGATTGAGTGGGAGTGCTGAACATAAATATGGAATCTATAGCTTCTACTGGTGTATAGAAGTCAAGTGATGATTCCCTTCGAGCTTAGCAAATAGAAGTAAATGGATGAGCTCTTGTTTAACTGACTAATTACTAGATCACTAAACACCATTTACAGGTAGCTAAGTGTTTTAAGGGGAAAAATACATTGAGGGGTGAGAACGGTAAAGAAATCCCATCTCGATGTAGATCATCTATAAAGAGGATCTTTGATCACAATAAGATTATAACAATGGTTAAATGAGATAGCATATCTATATTGTGGAACATATAATATGCTCTATATAAGTCTGAGAGTGCAATTCTAAGTTCTAAGAGTGGATTCAACGAAGAATTAATAAGTAGGAATTTACTTAGTAAATTCGGTTCACTTATTGGAAGCTCAGTATATAGATCCATGGTCCCCTTTCTAGTTGAGAACATACTGCTTGTAAGACTCAATAATTGATTTGTGATTAATCAATTATAATTCTAAAGTTAGACTATGTCTAATTTATGAATTTTCACTAAGTAGGGGCGAAATTGTAAGGAAAAGAGATTCTAGGTTTATTTATTTATTAATAGACTTTATATGTCTTATTAATAATTAAATTAAATGACAATATTATTTAATAATCTATTTTAGTTATTAAATAATTAGTTTTGGCATTTAAAAGGTTAAGATTGGAAAATTGGCATTTTTGAGAAAATAAAAATAAAATTTGTGAAAACTGCAAAATCAAGTCGGGCCATAAACTACACCATGGTCGGCCACTTTTGTGGATTTTCAAATTAATATTTTCATTATTTTAATGCCAAATAATTCCTAACCTAAACCTAGTAGTTGCCTATAAATAGAAAGTGATGGCTCAGTCAAATTACATGCTTTTCATAACATCATCTGACAGAAATTTCTCTCTTCAGAAAAACTGAGCCTTCCCTATTTTCTTCTATAGGCCGAAACCCTCTTCTCTCTTTTCTCTTAATATATTTCGAACCATAGTGAAAGAGTAAGTGCCCACACACAGCAAGCAGTAACTCAATCATAGATTGGAAGACTGTGAAGGATCAAACTTAAAGAAGAAGGACATTCGGGCTCAGATCTTGATAATACTCTGCGACAGAAAGGATACAAGGGTTAGAGATCTGAGTGGAAGGAGACATTAATTCCGCTGCATCAATGTAAGGTTTTCTTAACTTTATATGTGTTTATTTTATCGTTTTAGAAAGTTCATATTTAGGGTGTTAAACAACATACTTGTGAGTAGATCTAAGATCCTGGTAAAATAAATTCTAATAACTGGCCTCAAAGCCATGGTAATTGATTTTCTTGCAAGAAATTTGGACTTTAAAATGATTGTTTGTTATTTGGATGGTTTCATGTTGTATTGAGTGTTATATGATGATTGATTGATGTTTGTGAATTTTCGTGAAAAATAATTGAAATTCTGTTTCTGAAATTATTTTTATTAGATAGTATAAAAAAAATTAAGCAATTTACTTTTTTACAGAACTCAATTTCGATTTAATTTGAATTAGTTATGATTTTTTGAAGATTCGGAAAAAATCAGGAGTGGTGCACTCACTTACGCGCGCGGACGAGGGTGTCACCCTCGGACAGCACGCGTTCAGACAAGAGCGCCTGTCTGAACACATCCCATCCGCACGCAGAAATCATGCAATCTTCTCCCTGCGCCGAGGTTTCTCGGCAGTGCACCTCCTGGAGCGCGCGCGGACATTATGCTGAGCATACTGTCCGTACAGCTTGCAATTTTTTCGTTTTTCTTCGATTTTTCATGCTTTTTCATGGATTTAACTTCTGATTTTTTGTGTAGTTTTGTATTTAGACATTTACTATTCCTATTTCAATTCTAAATATCATAATTAAATTAATTAATGTTTTTTTTTATTTAATTCATGATATTAGTGTAATTTGAATTTGAAAATAATAAATATCTATCTTTTTTGCTTAATTATCTATCTTATTTTTAAATTTGATTATATCTTATCTTATTTTTAAATTTAAGGTCAGATATTAAATTTTTTAAATTAAATATTTTTTTTTAAATTTTTGACCTTATTTAAATTTAAAATAAGATAACTATAATCATGATATTTTAAATAGATGTAAGATATTTTGCTAACTTTTAAATTTTGTTATTTTATTTATTTAAATTAAATCATAAAATCTGAAAAAAGATATTTATTTATCTTTTTTTAATTTTTATTTATAAAATAACATTTAATTTTTAAAAGTAGTTAGCAAATTTTGAAATGATATTTAGGTTAGTTGAAACCTAATTTTTCAAAATTGTAAGTTTAATTTTAAATATTTTTTTTATTAATAATTTCGAAATTAAATATATATAATTTTATTTAAATTTTTTTCGATTTTTTTATTTATTTTATTTTCGATATTTAATTATTTAAAATTAAATAAATCCTACATCCAACTATCCAGCTAACCTTGTTGCAGGAGTATGTGGTTTTAGCTTGTTTGTAAGCTTTTAAAACCTATTATTGCTTGATTGCAAATAGCCATGGTTAACTTGTTGACAGATCCAATGATTTGATTTTAACTCATGGCTCGTTGGTCAAGTAAATAATCTGTAACAGGTAAATTTTTACAATCTTCTTTCATCTGTGTATGACCTAGCAACATGATAGGATCCATTCTAAATGTGTGCCTGTGTGAGCCTATATGTTTATTTTATATATAGATGCATATAGGTTGTTGCTAAATAAAATGTCACACCATGATAGATTTTATTTAGGTCCATTTAGATTTTGGACCTATTCAATTAATAACAGTTATTTATTTTAAGGTTAAATTCCTCTCTTTTGGGCCTTGTGTGAGAGTTGGGAGCCATAGAAGTGGGTACGACATACTGAACCCAGCACCCCCTTACATGAACTACCCCAATTGTGAAGGCCTATTTTCCTGATTTGAATAACTGTGCTAGGTTAATTAAATTAGTTTAACCTAATAAAATTGAATTAGCAACATAATTAACTTTTAAAATATATGAAAATTTATTTTCATTTTAATATTTTAAAGTTAATTTTAAGAAAAACACTTTTAGTTTTAGATATTATTTTTAGACAAACTATTTGTATTTTTCTTGTATTTAATTAAATAAAGAATTTTAACTAATTAGATTCTTTCTGGAGCTTATTTAATTAAATATTCCTATTTAAGTTATAAATTAGTTATTTTAACTGTTTTTTTTCATATCTAACTTAAATTTGAATATTTTATTTAAATTTAAAATTAAGTTGAGGAATTCTAGGCATTAGTTATTAAAGATTCTTAAGATTTTTTTTTTAAGTTTGAACTTAAAATGGAATATTTTTTAAATTAAGTGGTTACAACTTAATTTTTGATATTTAATTAAATCTAAATTTAAAAATATATTTAAGTTCTAGATTTTTTCTAACAACTTAAATTAGATACTTTTTTAATTTTTTGTTGAAAAGATAGTCAAATAAGATACTTTCTAGATAGTTATTTCTAGACTACTTATTATTTCTAATATTCAACAGGAAAATATTATACATTGTAAAATTAATTATTTAAATAATTAATTTTGGTACAATTTTATTTAAGTATATTTTTCCTAGTATTAAACTAGAAATTAATAATTAAGCTTTCTCTACACTTAATTATTTATTTCTTGAATTTAATACATTTAATTAAATTGAAAAATTAAATATCTAAGTTGATTTTCATCATGATACTTAAATATTTTTTTTTCATGACACTTAATTAAATAGAAAATTAATTTTAGGTTGAAATTTAATTTTCAACTTAAATTTAAATAATTTTCAAAATATATTTTTTTTCTTTATTTTATTAATCAATTTCGAAAATTGTATTTTAATTATGCAAGTAATTTTTTTTTTTTTTGAATTTATCTTGAAAAATAGATTAAGTTGTAAATTACTTATTTATTTTAATTAATTCCTGGACCAACTTAAATCAATGATTTTTTCATTTATTGATTAATTTAAAATAAATGAATTAAAGTATATTATTAGAAATTGAATTAATTAGTCAAAGGAAAATCTAGATAGGTGATATTTTTGCTTGAAGTATTTTTTTTAAGTATTTATTATTTAGTATTTTCGAAAATTTGTATAGTTTTATACTTTATTTTTCAAAATACAATAAATATATTCTTATGAAAATTTATTTTAAGTTGCTAATTAATTTAAATTAATACAACTTAAATTAATTTTTTCTTAATATTTATATATCAAAATTACTACTAAGATAGAAATAATTCATTTTATTTCAATCACCATCTAAGTGTAATTTTATAAATATTAAATTAAATTCTAATTTAGATTTTTTTAATTCTAAGTTCGAAATTTAATGAATATTTTTTATTAGAATAATAAAGAAAATACATTTTAAAGAATGAGCTTTATTATTATTAAGATATTCGATCTCCATTGTTGGTTTTACATCGCGTTTGTTTTAGTGAGTAATCCTCCCTAATGGAGGGACGTTCATTAGCAATTTCGCACCGTTTAATCTCGGAAGATAAGTAGTTTGTAAGTATTTTATATGGTATGCATCACCCTAATGGTGGCGACCATATTTGACTTGCAAATTATGAAACAATGGTAGAAGCTCATAAGATAGAATAGCCTTGACTCTCGCCTAAACGGGACAACGCTAGATTCCAATCTTGATCGAATAAAAGGTTGCTAGAATGTTTAACATTTTAGATGACCTGACAACTCTATTCAATGGATGGTACCTTTGACTCTCGCCTAAACGGGACACTGATATCAGTTTGTTGAAAAACCTTGGAAATTATTTAGGATTGAATTTTTTTTGTATTTTCTCTTATCATTCCTACATGCTATGTGCTTATAATTTCTGAATTGATTTTGTGTTAAACCATTATTGATTTCTATTATTTTGTAGTATCCTGTATGTTCATGATGAATTCCATGTTATCACTGTTGACTGAAAATAAGCTAAATGGATCTAACTTTCCAAAATGGAATGAGAACATTAACATTGCTCTCATAGGAGAAAGTGCCTTGTTTGTGTTAACTGAGCCGTCTCATGAAGTGCCCGGGGATAATGCATCCAAAGCTGTGAAAGAAAAGTATGAGCGTTAGCAGAAAGCAAATGAGCTCTATACTTTATGCTTTCCAGCATGGTTAACACCCTCAAAACTGAGTTTTCTAAAACCAAAAAGGCTGTTGAAGTAATGACGAAGTTAACTGAGCTATTCGGTAGGGCATCTCTTCAGTCACGCTTTGACGCGACTAAGAAGTACATCAATGCACGGATGGAACCCCATCAAAACGTGTGTGATCATGTTCTCCTCATGGCAAGTTATTTCCAAGAAGCCCAGGATCATGGTGCTGAAATGGATCATACTACTCAAGTAAGCCTTATCTTGAATATTCTGACTCCAGTATTTCTGCCCTATACATCAAATTATGTCATGAATAAGAAGAACATAGACTTTCATGAGTTAGTCAATGACCTTCAGACTTATGAAAATTTGATTGGAGGACCCAAGAAGAAAGGGAGTAAGCCTCAAAATTCTGGGAATGGTAATGGGACGGTCAAACCGGAAGCAAATGTTGCCTCTGCTTCTAAATCCAAATCGAAGAAGAAGTGGAAAAACACCAAGAAGCATGCAAAAGCCATGAAAAACAAAAAGGCTGCTGCTTCTGGTGATGCTACACTCAAAGGAAAGTGTTTCTATTGCAATGAGAAAGGTCATTGGAAACCCCAATGTCCTAAACTTCTTGCAAAGAAACAAGGTATTTCTTTTTATAAACTTTAAGAGTTTTAGTGAATTATTATCCAATTGGATTTATGATTCTGGACTAACTTTGTTTATTTGTTTCTTCTTCTTATAGGCCAAGCTACTTGAACTCAGATGCTATCTTCATGAGTTAAATCGGAAAGCTGGACCAAGGGTGAAGTTTGTCCAAGATGAAGATAAAGCTCAATTATCTATTTTTGAATTAATTGTTTTAGTTTAAAGACAATTTGGATTTCGAATTTTAGTTAGGAATTTTTATCCCTGTTTTTCTCATATTGTTGCAATACATTTTTTTTTTATTATTAATAAAGTTTATTTAATTTTTTTTTTCAAACCAATTGCAATTAATGAGATTGAGCTTCATTTACTTTATCTTAATCAACAATTACCACATTATATTTATATGTTTGTATGTGTAAGTGTTTTTATTATTGATGCAAATTCTATAATATTTACAACTCTTCATAGAGTTATATTAAATAAACACTAGAAATTATTTCTATGTTTATTAATAATTGTTAATCCTAATACAATTATTAAAAATTTCTTTAATAAAAGGATCTTTTGATCTGATAGGGGTGGAGAAAAGTTAAGAAAACTATGCAGTTCAACGATCTTTTATATCTAATAACTCTGGATTGTATTCAACTCCACATAAACTCTATCACACTTAGAGAATCATGATCTTTACAACCTTTAGGGGTGGATCATAATCTCTATATACTTAGGGGTGGAGTTTACTTCACAATAACCTATGTAACACATATTTTCTTTAAACATGGTAGTAATATAATGACTTAGCTATTATCAATATAAATCCTTGATCTTGATTGTATGTTCCAATTTTAGTTTTACAGTTGTAGTAAAAATTTGATACCTATAAAAGTTCTTTGATAATGTTTCACACTACCTTAATTGAGTGGGAGAATTTTAAAATTCTTTACCCATCTTCATTAGGTTGACACTTGTGATAGGAACTTAAGAACACTACTGAAAAGCAAATCTAACCATTCATGTGGATAGATATAAACTTATCAGAATTATGAGAATAAGATAAAAGAACTCTAGTTCAGTCTATTCGAATGACTTGAACTAAGAATTCTTAATCCTCATAAAATTTTATGGTATCTTAATTTTGATTACTTAATCTCTGGCATGTATTTTTCACTTCAAATACTAGTCTGCTATGTTGATGACTTAGTCTTAACTTAAAGTTTCAGACTAATACAAAAGTCACAACTAGATAACTCTCCAAACAATAAAGAGGTTAAATGCATTATTTAACCAGACATCTGCTATTGAGTGGGAGCTATCTGAGATGTAATCAAATATGGAACATTAGAAGATATTCAAGAAAGGTTTATGAAAGTGATCTATATGTTAGATATTAAGGAACTGTATATCAGTTATCCTTGTATCTTCACCAACTCATTCGAAATTATGAGATGGTGGTTACTTTGGGGGTGGAGGAGTTATTCTATAATAATTCAAGCTCTACCAGAGAAGATTTATAACTTTGTAAATTCGAAATTACCAGAAAGTTATATTACTGAAGAAAAGTCTACGCTGTATTATCTCAATTCCATATTTTAAAATATGAGAGATATGTCTTCTGTTTATTCAGATGTACTTTAAAACAGTAAGGATTTCATTATCCCTTGATAAGTAAAGCATATAGTAAAGGATGTTTCATAAATGTATTTATGAACTAGTCTCCAAAAGTTTGGGTGGATTCAAATATACTACACTTGATTTGAAGATCAAGACATTAGATTGACTTATTTGCACACTTTGTTTTATTTTAGTGCAAGTGGGAGTTTGTTGAGTTTTATGCCCTAAATAAAACTCTTTACAATCTGATTAGTTATCAATATAAGAAATTTGAAGTGATTTATGTTTGCATGAATTTTACATGCTAATGGTTTAATATGTTTATAACATTTATACACAAAATCAGTTAAATCCAGATCATATGTTTATTCACATTTACCGTATCGTCAACACAGTGGAATGTAATTGTGATCATATGAATCAAAAGACTAAGTCCCTGTTTCATCAGTGTTTTGAATTTACACTAATGTGATAATCAGCAATGATGTGTACTTACACTTGGAGTAAGTGTTATGTTCTTTCCAGGACATTAGTAAAGTATACTAGTTTCGAATGTATGGAGTATACATTGGACAGAACCGATATTGCAACTTAGTTAAGATATTATAAACTTACCGTTATATCTTTCCAAGTCAATATCAGTAGTTGATCTTATGATTAAAAGAATCTAAATCCTCATATGCTTAGGCTCAACTCAGGAGTACTATTCATGTTCTTTGATTTATTAGTTAAGCCTACTTTTGGATCAGGGTGATACGTATATTTTGGGAACATGATAGTATGATTGAGTGGGAGAGCTGAACATAAATATAGAATCTATAGCTTCTACTGGTGTATAGAAGTCAAGTGATGATTCCCTTCGAGCTTAGCTAAATAGAAGTAAATGGATGAGCTCTTGTTTAAGTGACTAATTCTTAGATCACTAAACATCATTTACAGGTAGATAAGTGTTTTAAGGGGCAAAATACATTGAGGGGTGAGAACGGTAAAATTATCCCATCTCGGTGTAAATAATCTATATAGAGGATCTTTGATCACAATAAGATTATAACAATGGTTAAATGAGATAGCATATCTATATCGTGGAACATATAATATGCTCTATATAAGTCTGAGAGTGCAATTCTAAGTTCTAAGAGTGGATTCAACGAAGAATTAATAAGTAGGAATTTACTTAGTAAATTCGGTTCACTTATTGAAAGCTCAGAATATAGATCCATGGTCCCCATTCTAGTTGAGAACATACTGCTTGTAAGACTCAATAATTGATTTGTGATTAATCAATTATAATTCTAAAGTTAGACTATGTCTAATTTATGAATTTTCACTAAGCATGGGCGAAATTGTAAGGAAAAGAGATTCTAGGTTTATTTATTTATTAATAGACTTTATATGTCTTATTAATAATTAAATTAAATGACAATATTATTTAATAATCTATTTTAGTTATTAAATAATTAGTTTTGACATTTAAATGGTTAGAATTGGAAAATTGGCGTTTTTGAGAAAATAGAAATAAAATTTGTGAAAACTGCAAAACCAAGTGGGGCCCATTACACACACCATGGTCGGCCACTTAAAGTGGATTTTCAAATTGATATTTCATTATTTTAATGCCAAATAATTCCTAACCTAAACCTAGTAGTTGCCTATAAATAGAAAGTGATGGCTCAGACAAATCACAAGTTTTGAATAACCTTTTCTGTCAGAAAATTCTCTCTTCAGAAAATTGAGCCTTCCCTTTCTATTCTTTGGCCGAACCTATTCTCCCTCTTTTCTTCTTCATAAATTTTGAACCTTAGTGATAGAGTAAGTGCCCACACACAGCAAGTGGTAACTCAATTATAGATTGGAAGACTATGAAGGATCACACACAAAGAGAAGGACATTCGCCTGAGATCTTGATAATACTCTGGCACAGAAAGGATACAAGGGTTAGAGATCTGAGTGGAAGGAGACATTAATTCCGCTGCAACCAATGTAAGGTTTTCTTAACTTTATATGTGTTTATTTATCGTTTTAGAAAGTTCATATTTAGGGTGTTAAACAACATACTTGTGAGTAGATCTAAGATCCTGGTAAAATAAATTCCAACAATGTCCTCCTCTCGGATTCTGAGTTGATGATAACCAGATCGTAGATCAATCTTCGAAAACACTGTCTTTCCCTGAAGCTGATCGAACAAATCATCGATTCTGGGTAACGGGTACTTGTTCTTAATCGTCAACTTATTTAGTTCCCGATAATCAATACACATTCTGAGAGAACCATCTTTCTTTTTCACTTACAGAACCGGAGCTCCCTAGGGCGATACACTAGGTCGGATAAACCCAATATCAAGCATCCTCTAAAGCTGCAACTTAAGCTCCTTGAGTTCTGCTGGAGCCATTCTATATAAAGCTTTAGAAACAGGTTCGACTCTAGGTACTAGATCAATTATGAAATCAATCTCTTGTTGTGGCGGAAATCTCGGCAATTCCTCGGGAAACACGTCAAGAAAATCTTTTACCACTCTGACTACCTCAGACCCAAATGTCTCGAGTCTACTGGAGTCAATCTCCACTGCTAAAAATCCTACACATCCACTGTGTATTAGATCTCTAGCCCTCAATATAGAAATAACCGGGATCCGAGACCCCTGAACTGATCCAACATAGACAAATGGATCTTCCCCTTCTGGCTGAAAAGTCACCATTTTCTGCTTACAATCTATACTGGCCGAATACTTGGACAGAAAATCCATCCCCAGTATAATTTCAAACTCAGTTAATTCCAGTTCTATAAGGTCAGCGCTCAACTCCCTATCCTCGATCCTAACTGGCATAGACCTGATTGCCTATTAGAGATAACCAATTCCCTGCTAGGCATTAGAGTTCCAAACCCTCTTTCTAAAATATCGCAAGACCTACCTAAAAGATCAATTATTCTTGTAGCTACATATGAGCATGTAGCTCCCGAATCAAATAATACTGTAAACATGGAGTTGTTGATGGGAAGCTGACCTGTCACAACAGAAGGACTGGCTGTAGCATCAGCTTGGGTGATAGCGAACACTGGAGCAGGATCCGGTCTAACCTCAGCTTTCGACTCCTCTTTCTTTGCCTGAGGGCAATCTTTCTTGAAATGCCCCACCATGCCACAGAGAAAGCATGTCTTCCGGTTGCACTCTCCTGAGTGACGCTTCTTGCAACGAGGAAACTCAGGGTAGGAGTAACCCTAGCGTCCACCTCTGCCTTGGTTTCCACGAAACCGCTTACTTTGTCCCGAACCACCAAATGCTGGGGTGACTTTTCTTTTCAGATCAGTGGTGGAGTCACCACCATCCCTTCCATAAACAAGAGTAGGAAAAGTGGGGGTTCCACCAACACTCGGAGTCACTCGGGGCTCCTGAAGGAATTTCACTGCACCCTCGGCTCTCAAAGCCTTTTCAACCATTTCAGCATATGTGGTTGCTTCAGTGGTAGTAATCACCAAATCGTGCCTAATCTTCGCACTAAAATCGGCCAAATACTTTTATTTCTTTCTAAAGTCGGTTGGCACGATTCCCACTGCAAGCTTGGCTAGACGGTCAAACTTAGTAGTATCTCCATAACTGACATCCCCTCAGTCTGTACCAACTCAGTGAACTCTTTCCGCTTAGCACTGCGGACGGCTTCATAGTAATATTTAGAGTTAAACAACTCCTTGAATTCTTCCCAGGTCATCACTGTGACGTCCCGAGTGAGGGTTATCGACTCCCACCACACGAGAGCGTCCTCCTGGAACTGGAAAGTGGCGCAGGTCACCTCATCATTACCAACCATTCCCATAAAGTTGAGGATACGCTCAATCACTGTGAGCCACTACTCAGCCTTCATTACATCAGGACCTCCCAGAAACACTGGAGGTGCTTGCTTTTGAAACCTTTCATACAACAGCTCCATACGGTTGCCAACAACAGGTTGTTCTACTGGCACCACTGGAACTGCTAAGGCCTGAGCAACTTGTTGAGGAGGCACAGCAGGAGGACCCTGCTACCTCAACCTCTGAATCTCTTCATCGTATTGGTGGATTCGATCTTGCATTTCCCCAAATCTTTGCTCTTAATCCGGAGGAGCTTGTGGTGGATTTACAGGGCGACCACCTTGAGCTCTGCCACGGCCACGGCCGCGACCACGGCCGCGACCACGAGGATTTTGGGGATTTCCCTGACCGCCTCCGGTCTCAACCATGTTACCCTGACTTCTTATATTTTGCGGGGCGTCCATTATATTAAACTTAGCCTGCGAACCCATAAGCCAGGCAGGTTAGACAGCGATCAAAAACTTAACACCGCTCTTAAGGACTTAAAGGCAATACACTTTAAAATAACTAATTAAAATCTAATATGCTTCCTTTAATAATCATTCAAAATACTAAACAAGTACGGGCGTACTGAACCATGAACCGAGCTTCCTCTGATGAAGATTGTACATGTCTTGGCAAGCTTCGGTAGATAAACCTAGCGGCTCTAAAACCAAAATTGCAACGCCCAGGCACGCTACACTGCTTTTTCAATTACAGTGCAATCTTTTCTAATCAAAGAATTTTCTTGAAAAACGTGTCCAATTAAAACTTTTATATTAATTAATAAACTTTATAATATATTAGAATATTTACAAGATCCGGGATCCCGTTTTCAGACTTTTTAAACTTATTATTTCAAAATACACATAATCAAGGTCGCATAGCGACTACAAAATATAATCCCCAGATGTTCCGAGACTGAACACTCCAGGTCGTGCTGCTTTGGCATGTACAATCTCACCCTAGCTCAGGTTCACTCCTGTTCAGCTTTCGCCTTTCCTTTACCTACACGTGGAAGCAGAACTCTGAGTCGACAGACTCAGTAAGAAAAGCTATAACATATCATATAATTTCCGACTTGCACTTAGGCGCCCATACACCTATTTACAAGGCTTAACAGATGAGTACGCACGTTCCATACTAGGGTATAGCCACTATACCACATGCACTGCGTACCTCGATGTACGAGTGTTGGTAGGGTTTGTTCATACCCTGAGTACCCCTGAGTGATATACCACGCACTCCCAGTACCTCTCTGTACTTATGCTAGTATGACGGTACTCTCAGATAACATTCACTATACCAATGCACTCTATACCATAACTGTATAAGTGTTGGCAGTGCAACTAACATTTTAAGCATGCATATACACATAACATATACATACACTCAGATATCTATATCACACATTTTATACAATTCTTACATTTTTTCCGAATTCAAGTGTGCTGACCGACCTGAACGGAAAGTCTCGTGCTAGATGGATGCCCTAATCACATTAATTATAACATAGATGAGTGACTCGTTTAATCACTTTCCGAGGACTTAAACTTGAAACTAAAAGTTTCCCCATCGATAAATAACATGGAAATAACCTAAATATCTCAAAAAATGAGAAAAACTAGGGTTCCAAAAACTGCCCCAACCGGCAGACCGGTTCCCAATTGGAAGTCCGGGTCTGGGACACCAACCGGTCGACCGGTTGCTACAGGTCCCCCAGAACCGGAATTCTGGTTCTGTGATGGGAACCCCAAAAATGCCCCCATGACCTCAAAATCAAGCCAAACTCTACCAAACTTTCCAGTATACCTGTACAATGCATACACAACATTATCCAACCAGAAATTCCCAGAAAAAGTCATTAAATCAAAGGATGCCATTAAACCCCCTAAACTTGAGCTTCAAAGCTCAAGCATACTCAATTCCATCTCCCTACACCAAAACTAATATCCAAATCTTAAAACCAACTCAAAATCAACCTAGAAATCAGATTACACAAACTTTAAACCTTAACAGCCCCTATTCTCAGAAATCACATACCCAAACTAAAGAAAAAGCTTGAAAACTTGAAACTAATGGTCTAGGGTTACCTTTGATTGCTCCTCCTTCAATCCTTAGCTTAAATCCAGAAAATTAATGGTGAAAAGAGGTGATCCCCTCTGGTTTTACTTCAGCCGAAAGAGAGAAAGAGAGGAAACTCTCTATTTTGAATTTTTTTCTTTCTAACTTTCCTTGATTTTCCTCCAAAATGAAATAAGGTTATCTAAATTAACCTTGCTGAATAAACTAAAATGCTAGGTGTCACAAGCCTAGGCTGCCACTTAATCCTCAATTAAGACAAAGACCAAAATGCCCTTAAGGTAAGACTTAAATATTTCTAAAGCTAGGGGTAAAATGGTCAAATTCCATAACCCCGCTTAATCCTAATATTTTATTTTTTCTAAAATATTTCTAACTAAGAAATAAGGTTATAAAATTACCCATGTGATCAAACTAGCCATCCATCGCATTTTCTATTGTCGCTGAGCAAAAATAACAAAAATAGCATATTTCACATATGAATCACATAATACCCCTAGAGTTTAATAAAATCTCCGAAATTGAGAAATTATAGCTATTATTCTTTTCTAAATATTGGTGTCCAAAAATTATTAATTTCATAAATAATCATAAAATAACATAAATTAGTGCTAATTGCCTTTACTAATCGAAATTACTAAAGCGGTCATTACATCACTTGTGATGTAGATGCATGTTTGTGTGAATTGGTGTAAAATAAGTGATTTCTTGGTTGATTGAGTTTGTAGGTATTTGTGTTTTGCATCTAGACTATCTATGTAGGATTTCTTAAGGGTGAAGTTGTGATTTAATTTTTTTAATTTTAGTTTGAAGCTGTAGGTTTGGGATATGAATTTTAGAGCTTAATTTTTGAGTTCTATGTCATGGATTTTGAGATCAATTTGTTGGTTGAATTGATTGTTGGAAAGTTTGGTGAAATTGTATGTTTTGATGTTTTTTGAATCTTGAAATTATGTGTTAAATTCACTGTTATTAATGGCTATAATTTGTGAATGATGAATTTGGGCTATATGCATGTTTATTGGGGTTTTGTTGTGAGTTTCGGTGCATTTTTGAGTTGCTGAAATAGTGTTTCTGGGTTTTCTACCCAGGCGCCGCGACACGCTCAGGAGGGCGTTGCGGCCCGCTCGAGTGGACAAATTGCATGTTGAACTTGTTTTGTTCATAACTTTTCGATCCGGACTTCATTTGAGGTGTTCCAGCGTCTTATTCATTACCTCCATCATCACCTGAACATTCACCATAGCCACCACCTTCTCCATCACCAATATTTTCTCTGCACCAGTCGAACCTATCCGGAAACCCCAGACCCCCATCACACCTTTCTCAGTTTTCTCTAGAACCCAACCACCCCAAAACCACCCAGCCCTCTCCATTCGACCCAAACACCTCCCCCCAAACCCAACACCCCAAAAACCCACTCACCTTCTCCATCATCATCTTCATCGGAGCCACAAACCAGTCACTATGTGATCCTCCACAACATCTCGGTGACGACTTTGACATTGCATTCATTGGGTTTTTGGTCGAGGTGAGATCTTTCTCTATTTATTTCTACTCAAGGTTTTGTTTGTGATAATGCCGAGGGTAGATTTTTTTTCTTAAATTTTTGTAAGCTATCATGTAAGTGCTACCCATTTTTGGTTGATTGTGATAATTCTAGTGATGGATATTGCATTTTGAGAATATACAGTATCTAGAGGGTTGAATATTTGAGTGCTTTATGGCTATTTGTGGTGAACTCTAAGTTTGATTCTCGTGGTGGATATTTAACATTTGGGTGGTTTTTATTGTCACCTAAATGAGGTGAATTGCTGAACTTCGTGTATTGTTCTAATTAGGGATATTGGTGAGGTTGTGTAGCAGATATTTTTACATCCTGTGGAAGGATTTTGGGCCTATTATTGTAATTATTGAGCCATGGTAGCCGGAAAACATAAATCTCGTAAGCGTAAAGCTTCGGCCAAAACCTTGCCTGCTCCTAAACCGCAACAACCTATCACCACAATACCACTAACCCTTGCCTTGCCCTCCCCCACTCCAATACCACCCATTTCTGAACTGACACACTCACCACTTCGTACTCGTACCCATTCCGTCTCAGCACCTAAACCCAAAGCTCCATCCGCCAAAATAACTCCCTCTACCTCTAAGGCTCAACCAAAGCCTAAGCGCACCACTTCCACAGTCCCACCACCTAAACCTAACCTCATTACTCTTCCCAAAGCCAAAGCCAATTCCGTCCCTACTAAAGAGCGCTATGAGATATTGCGCACCCACAATCAATTGGTCAAGCGTGGTTTTCTCCCTACCACGGAGGCCTTCCCTGCCTTTTAGAATTTGATTGTGAAGCACCAGTGGGAGAAGTTATGTGCCATTCCCAAGCCTGTCGTGGCCTCTGTTGCTCCTGTATTTTATGCTACAATTGATCCAAAGAATCCTGATGTCGTTCCGGGTGAGGGGTCGGAGTGTCCCTTTTTCTCCTGATGTGATTAACGACATTTACGGGTTGATAGCCCCCATAGAGGATGAGTTCGATATTTTGAGGATTAACCCGTCCTCTATCCCATTTGACGTCGTGCTTCGTACTGTTGCTCACCCAGGTTTTGCATTTTCTATATCTCCTTCCAGCCACCAAACTTTCTTACACTCGTCTTTACGACCCGAAGCTAGTGTTTGGCTTACTTTTATTAAGTGCTCTTTGATGCCCACGACCCATGACACCACGGTGAGTCAAACACATCTCTTCTTATTGTATTGTATGCCGGCGGGAAAGAAAATGAATGTGAGCAAGATCATTTATGAGAAAATTTGGAAGTGTTTTAAGAAAAAGGGCGGCAAGCTATTTTTCCTGGCTCTTATCCCTCAGATTTGCCTAGCGGGTAATGCTCATATAGGGGGCAGTGAAGAAATTCTGAAAGAGCGAATCAGCATTGATTTAGTTTTGATTCAGCGTGTTGCCACTCATTTCACGCCCTCTACTGCTGCTCATAACCATGGCCACCCATCCAGCAGTCAACCGGCTCCCGCTAGTGCTCCTCCCACTTAGCTAGCACATATCATGAATCGCCTAGAGCACCTTGAGGAGAAACAACTTATTTACTTTTGCTATGTTCAGGCGCGTGATATTGCATTAGCTAAATCACTAAAGCGAATCGTGCCAAGGCCAATAGTTCACTTTCCAGTGTTCCCACATGAAGTGTTCGCTTGGTGGACTGATCCACGAACTCAGGAAGACTCTAGCTCTTCGGATGATGATCCTGAGGGTTAGACAGAGGGAGTGTTATTTCTTTCTTTTAGCTTTAGTATTTATATTTCAATTGTATTTTCTGTTGTGGTTGTCATTGTTTGTCCTTTTATTGTGTGTTCAGGTTGTATTTTGTCTTTGTTAGTATTGCCTAGGGGGGCTCAATGACGATGTTGTTATTTCAGCTTAGCTACTTGAAACTGAGTGTCTTTCTTTTTGAGTTTTAAGCCGCCTGCTTTAAGTTGGAATGTTGGTTGCCCTTCGTTGTTGAAAGTGTGCCTCTTTTGGTTGTGTGAATAGCTTGGCTAAATGGTTTGTGTCGCTATTTAGTTCGAGCTAATCCCTTGTGAGAGTTTAAACCTCTAGAATTACTTAGCAATTTTTCCTTGAGGCAAAATCCTAGGCATCACCACACTGAGGAAATGATATAGGCCGTGTTTGGACCGTTTGAGCCTTCAAGCCTACCCTTTATGAATATTTCATCCCTAGTTTTTCCCCTTAAGCTTAATTTTGACATTTTCATTTCTTAGCCACTACATAGCCTAACTAGATATATTCTCTCTTTTCACCCCTCCCCAAGATGCATTGATCTTTATACGATATTATTTTTTATTGCACATTTGGGACGTAAGTGAGTGCCAATTGGGTGAGTATTTTACATTTTCCCTTTTTCTTTTTCTTAACATTGGGGACAATGTTGTTCTTTAAGTTTGGGGGGGGGGAGTGTTTCTCACTTTTATTGTCTTTTATTGTTCTCTTACTATCTAGCTAGTCTATGCTATTTGTATTTATATTATATATTTTATTTTTTAAAAAAAAATTGTACTTAGAAATTGCACCCCCCTTTAAAAAAAATCTCTGAAAAAAAAAGAAAGAAAAAAGTATTCAAAATAAGTTTGGGGGTGTTAGTAAAAAAAAAAAATTGATGGCAAGCATATGTAAAATTGTTGTTAAGAAGTAAAGCTAGTGGCATGAATTGTATTTTGTGTGTGGGGTTTCTTTAGAAAAAAAATTTATTGTGCATTGCATAGGTCCTATAAAGATCAATGTGTTTAGGGTGATTTGAACCGAAACTAATTTTCCTTATCCTACCTTCACCCTAGCCTATCATTACAAGCTTGGAAAAATCTTATTGATCATTGGAGTGGTGTGTGTCTACATTAGTGGAGAGAAAGTTGTTAGGTAATCTATGGAGGCTTATTGAAACTTGAGGACCAAGGTTTAGTTTAAATGTTAGTTGATCGAAATTGTTTAGGAAAAGCTATGCTTACATAAAAGGGAGGAGCACTTGATACCTACTTTGGGCAACAACATTTAGGGACAGTTTGGCACAACTGTGCTGTAGGAAAAAGCAGTTGTAGCTGTGCTGTAGGGAAAAATGGTACAAAACATAAATTAAATTAAATTTATTTAATTATTTTAAATATTTTTTAGTTTCTATAATATCGACTTTGAATATAGTGACCTACAAGTGTGATACAATGATCATAATACCGACTTTGAATATAATAGTAATTACAAGTGAGACATAGTGATAATAATGATCTTAATTTTTTTTTTTTTGTCTTTCAATCTACATAGCTAAAATACGATTGTCACCTTAATTATACTATAACTTTTTTAATCACGTACTTTCGAAAATTTATTTTTTGACTGTAATTAGTTAAAAATATTTTCAATTTAAAGATTTAAATGGGTTCCAAAATAATTTTTTTTTTTTTATTTATTTCTATCATTTCAATCAACTAAATAAATTGTTTGTTTCAGTATTTGGTTTACTAAAATATATAGTAACTAAATCAAAAATATTCAACAATCAATATATTCTTGACGAATGTGGAATGTGATGTGATTTTATAAATATTAAATTAATGTATATAATATGAATTTAGTTTCGTTTAGTTATGCATGTATAATTTAAAATTTTTTATAAACAGCCGAGGGCAAAATGTTTCTTGGTTTACATTCAAACAAAGGGCGGATATTCTAATAATTAACATGGAAATCCCATGTTAAAAAAATTCTTCCAAATTCTAATTTTTCTTAATTATATTAGTAGATAAAAGTAGCATGGTAGGCAAAACATGTCCTTCGGATAGACAATGAGTTATTATGGTTTAAAGAGATTCCCTTGCCGATTATGGCGGTTTATTGCATTGTTAATCATGTGTAATTCTGTTCACTACGTTTAAGAAAAAATAGCATGGGCCGCTTCTCAAATTTCTTTATTAATGATAAATCATTCAATATTTTTTGATCAATATAGCTTCATCATCGTTTGCCCTTCCAATTTGGTCTGCAATACATATTTAAACCATGTACATACGTGAAAAATCTTTTGCCTTAATTAGTTTTCATAAACAAAATAAAAAAGAACAAAGAAAAAAGAAGGGGTTGGTTTTAGGAAACTTGTTAAGAAGATTAGACAACATTTGTTAATAGAAAATGAAAACAAAAATAGCTTTTTTGCAAAATAAAAGAGAGGAAACAAAGAGTATGTGTGAGATAAAACTATACCTTTATAGATGGTACCATAGCAATAGCTTCTTCCACAGTTTCAGGACAGAGATTGCCAAGCACACAAAGCTGCATAATCAAGGAGACATTAATGCAACTGTTTGTAAGAATTAATCTTCACAGGACAGAACGATAATTAAATCCTTAACTAAAAATTAATTACCACACCACATATTACTTACCTCAAATTCAGCCAATTGATATCTGCTTAGAACTTGTCTAACTGCATCTACATCAGGATTTTTGTAGCGGCTAAACCGCTTTACATATTGCAGAGACTTCTCAAACACCCTGAAAAGAGATAAAAAAGCCAATAGGACTTAGGAATTAAGCCATTAAAATTGAAGAACAGGAGATAATGTCCTTTTAGAAGACAACAACTTCGGTTAAAAACCCAGTCTAAGGCTACATACTGGTTTATAGATAATTAACTAAACATTTGGGTTGATGGTAGAAAAAATTAAGGTCTGGTATACTTACTGAGAAACTTGATGATTTAGTGGATCATCAGACATTTTACGTTCAAGAATGAGCGCAACTTCACAATTGGTAAGACATTTCGCCTTCAAAAACTCTAAAAGAGAAAAGAAGGAAAATTGATCTGGTTATTAAGGTCCTTTGAAGTTAAATTTTATTTTAGAGAATAATTAAGAGAGAGGGTTAGAAGAAGTACCATCTCCAATTTTGAGCTCAGCGGCATTCTCTTCCTTTTCTCTGGACATTATTTATTAGTAAAACTAAAAGGTACGGAATTTGATTGATTATGGTATCCCGACGATTCTTCAGAGCTTAGAGACACCGACTTTAAGGTGGTGATGAACGATTTGGAGAGAGAAAGTTGTGACTTGATTGATGAGTGTGAACCCTATTTATAGGCTTTGTTTTTTAATTTCATTTTTAATTTTATAAATATATTTTCAATTTAACAAATAATTTATATCCAATAACAACAGAAATATTATTATATTAATTTTAAAATATCAAATTTATCATTTTAATCTTTTTTTAGAAACTGTGATACTCATCCTATTCCTAAACTATATATATATAGATATAAATATCTCAAACTAATTAGTTAATTAGATATTTACATATGGTATAATTCTCTACCATGATATTAATTTTAATTTGCAGATTTTTTAAGGGGTAAATTGATAGCTGCCTGTTAATACCCACTTTTATCATGACATTTCTAAATTATCCTTATTAACAACGTTTTTTTTTCTATATTTTTAAACTCGCAAATAAAACCTCTCTCATTCAAATAAACAAATAAATAAATAAAACAAAAGCTCGGACTATATGCATGTAAGTAGATAAATTCATCTATTATTATTGTGTGTATATTGTATGTGTCATATTATACTTAGTTGAAAATACATTTTAAATGTTTAGGGTTTAACATGAGGGTATAATCGGTATGTAACAAATAAAAAAGCGTATAAATTAAATATATATATAAAAAAATGAAATGAGTTAAAAAAAAGGTATACAGTGTAATTTCTCTTTTTAAGTGGACAATATTAATTCTCTACAATTATGGATATTACAAGGTACTTTCAGTTATTACAACAGATAATATTATATTATAATAGTATAAAAAACAATGACACAATATAAGATTTACCATGAATTAATGTTAAATATTAGACATCATTAAGATCATTTTTCGAAAAAAAATTACGTTTCTTCACATATAATTGTTTTTCAGGATTAACTTAGTCTGATTTTTTTTATTTTTTTTTTCTTTTGTCTTCCTTTTAGAAATCATAGGAAACCATGTTAATAAAATTATTTTAAAGATCTTTACCTTATACTTTGTCACATTAATATATTTTTTCCAATATAATAATCAATTTTATTGCTAGAGTCAAACAATACATTGGTTATTAAACAATGAGGAATTTCTTCCAACCCCGAAACCTTGTTTTCTATCTGTAGTGCATATCATAAACACCATGTTACGATATTACCATTTTGCATAACATGTTGAAGACTTACACCCGGAAAGATAGATAACAAGAACCTAAAAGATCTAACAACAACCCTACTCAGAGACACCCTCAGAAAAAGAATAGATAGAAATCACAACATCTTCATAATCACTCTCTAAACAAGAAACAAAATCCTATCGACGAACAATTCAAGACGGGCCAAAGGGGATTGTCCAATCAGCATGAAGGTGAGGAGCTTGTGCTCATGAGAATTGACTCCCTCAGAGAGAAAAACGTTAACTGTACAAATAATCAAAATATACGTTAGTGAGGAAAAAAATAAAATAATAATCATAATAAATAAATAAATATAATTAAAAAATTTAAAATATATTTTCACTACAAATTAATCATATTAAAAATTATTAACAATATTCTATCTATACAAAAAGAGAAAACTTATCTTGTCATAACGAGTTGATGTCGTCATTTAATCTTGGACACCACAGAGTACTACTTCAAACAATTTAATAACTTGAATAACTCAATAACTTTACAACTTTACAACTCTATTAATAACTAAGAAACAAAATTCTCTAATAACTAATACCATTGATAGTCATAATAAAATCTAGAGACTTTTTCATTTTTACACTTTAAAACAGTTTTTTTTTTTTTTTTTTTTTTGTATTTTTACGAAATTCTATATAGAAACTCCTATTGCAACTAGCGCTGCAACCTAAATTGCAACAAAAAATTGTATAGAAACTCCTATTGCAACTAGCGCTGCAACCACTTTAGAAATCCAAACCGTAAATTTGAAAAAAAAAATTAAAAAAAAAATAGTATATGAGGTACATATATAATTAATAATTAATACAATTTAGTATGAGAATTTAAAATTAACATAATAAGCTAATACAACAAAAAATAACACCATTAATAATAATAATAATAATAATAATAATAATAATAATAATAATAATAATAATAATAATAATAATAATAATAATAATAATAATATATATATATTTTTGAAAAAAACTCATAAAAATATCAACATAACTCTCATAATTATTTTAGGTAATACGATAAAATACTTTCTAAATAATAATAATGAAAGGTAAATATTTAAAAAAATTATGAAAGTAAAATAACTGCCCAAAAACTGATTATAATTTAATTATTAATAATAATTAAGAACCGATACTAACCACCTCTTCAACAAATAAAAATAAATTGAACAATAATTAAAAAATAATATATCTTTATATATTAAAAGTGCCTATCTAACGGCATTTCTTGGTTTAACAGAATATACTTAAGAATATTCTGTTAAATTTAACGATTAGGTTTGATCTCCCGTTAACAAATAAACCCAATAATTAAACCCAAAAAATCAAACAATCTTTTAAATATTAATAATCTCTTTTTAAATTAAAAAACTCATCTTAGCCACATATCTCTCTAACAACCCTATCTTAAAAAAGAATATTAATAATTTTTTTTATTTATTTTTTAAAAAAGAAAAATATAGATAAAATGTCTAGAAAAGATGAAATAGCTTAAAAAAATAAAAAGAAGATGAAATGGGCTGTAATTAGTATTTACCTTATATGTTTGTGCTTATTTTCAGTTTTATTTTTAATTTTACCACCAAGAGGAGAAGGTTGAAAAATATTAGAATATGAAAATATTATTGGTGCTTATTAGTAATTTGCAAAGAATGTGAAAATCTATAAATATATAGTTGTGTAGCTATTATTAGATATGAAATAAAATAATAGAACTTTTTTCAGTTAGAAGATTAATGTACATTTTACTATTAATAACTTACATTATTATAACACAACTATGTTTTACTTACTAAATATACTGACACATATTTTATTTTTATAAAACAAATCATTCAAATAATTATACTATTTTAATTATTAATTAAAATAAAAAACTAAAATATTAAATAAAACTAACACTACGTGGCTTGGCACGTAACAATCACCTAGTATATATATAACTATCATCAATTTTTAAAGGAGTTGATAGGAGTAAAACTAAGAAAATAACAAAATAAAAAAATTGCAGAAAAGTCCAAATTTGAGGAACGGAACTAATCAGCAAAAGGAAGATAAAATTAAGGGTTTCAATATGAATCGATAACAAAACGAAAGGGTATTTCATCGAGTACCACCGACGAAAAACAAGGGTTAGATGATTATTTTGTAAATATAAAAATTATAATTTGATGAATTCCCACAAACCCATAAATCAAAAGTGAAGAAAAAATGCATAAACGAAAATTCTTTTTTTCAAGATCGTATATATGAAAAAATAAATAAATAAAGATATATTACTGCACGTTTTAAAAGGTAAAAAAATAACATATAAATACAATTATTTAAAAGAAAATTACCTCATATACTGTTTTTTTTAACTTTTTGTCATATTAATATTTATTCATGAAAAGTTAAGCCTAGGTAAATGTATAATCATAATAGTAATAATAATATATTTTATTTAATTATATGCATATATATCATTATTTATGATAGATTTGAGATTATTCTAATGTTAAAACTAGTAGACACTCACAAAAAGATTATTCCAATGTTTAATAGGGTGATTGTTGTCTTTTTTTCAAAAAATTTATCACTTAGGTAAGTGAATACTTAACCCTAATTAAGAATAATAATGACGACTATAGATAAGATATAGCGATGACTACAAGTGAGATACGCTGATGACAATAGTTTTAAAATCGTATGATAAATTTTCTATAGATTTATTAATTATTATTTTGTTAGATCTCTCTTTTTCTTTTCGAGAATTGTTCAATTAAAAATATTTTCTTCATTATAATGTTTGTATAAAGTGAGTAATTAATTTAATATTTTTTAATTAATTTATTTTATGTATAACAAATTTAATGAGGATAATAGTGAGTACTATAAGTGAAATACAATGATGTGACTATAAGGGATGTTGACCGAGATTTTCGGCAACTATTAAAATATGATTATAGTAGTGAGCTGTAAGAAAGCGAGATGAGGATTTTTACGTGGTTGAGGCGTTAATGAGCCTTAGTCCACGAGTCTTTGTTATTAATGGATGTATTTAATACAGATTCCACACTTGAGGGAACGTTGTCCTCATAAATACAGAGAATGTTCTTGGTGAGTATTTTCTCTTCTTGCTTATATGCAACCCAAGATTCTCGACCCCATTAAATGAGCTTTGAGGGGGTATTTATAGTGTTTTGGTGGGGTAATCCCTAGATTTGTTCTTACAAACGTATCTGTAAGTATCCATAAAGTTGGGTATTCCCAATGAATATACCATGGGTGATGCATGGTCAAATCCCTAGGTGCTGTAGGGTTTTTATGAGGAATGTCCTTTTTGCCTTGTGATTGACGTGACTCTTCGCAGAGTAGCCGTCGCTAGACTTAAATGATCATTACTGTGGCGCTGCGGTTTGGGGGTTGTGCCGTCAGACTTTATTGCGTGTTACAGTCCCAACACGCTTCCTCCCATGCGACATTAAATGCGACTGGATTGCTCAGGAGAGGCCTGACACATCCCGGAGAGGCTTCATCCAGGAGTACCTTGTACTCCGGGTGTCTCCTTCGGGACCTATGCCCAGGGTGCTTCCTTGTGGCTGACAAAGACTTATCAAATATTTACAAGTTATCTGATCCACGTGTCCCTATTCGACTGGTCCACGTATTTTGGGCGAATTCAGGGGCAACATTTACCCCCCAAGCCTTGTTTACTTGGAAAAGTAAACCAAGGCTTGCTTAGGTGCCTCCGGTTGACTCCTCGGTTCCCTGGCTCAAGCCTAGAGCGCGTGAGGGCACATTTAATGATGACATTTAATGCAGCGATTCGCTTTTTGCATGGGTGTCTCCGGCCGCCTCCTCGGTTTCTTGGCACAAGCTTGGGGCGCGTGAGGGTGTGCCTAATGATGGCATTAAATGCAGCGATTCGCTTTTCTGCAGAGGTCGATTCGTTTCACGCCCTTTGATTGATGCGGCGCATTAATGGTGTCAGACGGATACTCAAACGTTTCCACCGCCTTTATGGCAGCTTGATCTGATCTGTTGATCTTTGGGTATTCGAATCGTGCATCTCCCCCACCGTACGATTGGTAGGTGGTGACGCCTGTTCCTCATGCACTTTTGCCTATAAAAGCCACCATCTTTCCTTCATTTTGGTTACTTTCCATTCCTTGCCATTTTTGCTCGAATTTCCCAGAGAGAAAATTCTTCAAAACTGCCCGAACCGTCTTAACACTTCGCCATTTCTTCCAGTTTTTCCGTGTTTGCTATCATCAGTTCTTCTCAACTTTACTCGGCCATACTCAGGACCCCCAGTTCTACAATTTACTGTAAGTTTCTTGCATCCTTTGATAGTGACATGCTTTTACTTGCTTTGTTTTTTTTTCTGGGTTCGTACTTTGAGATTTCTGGGTATGCAAGTGTTTAGGTTCTTCAGGTGTTCTATTTTGTGTCTATTGCTTTAGTTGTAGGACCGCCATTATCATGCCTCTGTTATAATTGTGCATTTTTGTTGAAGAGAGCCATAGGTTCTTCGTTCGACGGTTGCTTAGGGCATAGAATGGGGTCTTTTCCCTTCTGTTTCTTTTACTCTGTAAAACCACTTTCTGCGATTTTACTGCACCCGACACTTGTTCAGGGAATCTTTCTAGGGTTTCCCATGTGACACGTGTCCGGAGGGGGCCTCTTTCCAGCGGTTAGGGGACCCCCACTCCCTTTTTCTTGACTTAGGGTTTGGTATGGGACCTAACTGCTGGAATTTTCTCTTTCTCTTTTTGTTTTTCACAGAATACAAAATGTCTGCTTCTGGTTCGAAATCTTCGAAGAAGAGCGGGAAAAGCATGGCCACTCTGGAGGAGGTTTCCCTGGGACCTGTTGCCCAGGAGGGGTATAAATCCCGAGCGACCGGGTGGGAAGCGGCTGAGCTTCGTTCCACCCTAACTTGTCCTCACCAGCTGGAGAATATTATAGACGTTGCTGGGATCAAACCTTCCACTTCAGGGACCTATCACCGGCCACCTCGCGACTCGGAGACGCCTAATCACAATTATGACGGCTTCGGGGCTTGGAGTCAGACTCACCTGATGGCCGGTGCCATGCTCCCGCTTCAAGATTATTTTGTTAATTTCCTTGTATTTGTCGGCCTTGCGCCATACCAACTCATTCCTCAAGCCTATCGCCTGCTTTCAGGCTTATTTATTTTTTATACCGCCCGCGGATGGGGGTCTCCCAGCCCGGCGGAAATTTTATATTTTTATGAACTTGTATCCGTCCCCAAGAAAGGGGACAAACTTAAGGACGGTTTCTATGGGTTCCGGATCCATCCCGCTAACGAGGGGGTGGTTCCGTATAATAGGCAGACTCACGTTAAGGAGTATCGCCATCGCTTTTTCTTTTCCTCCGGGTTCAGGGCCGTGGACCACCCGGAGCTCCTTACTGAGTGGGTGCGGATCCCACCTTACCAGCGGACGCCCCCTACTCAGGCCTTCCTCCGGAGGGCCCAAGCCTTTGCCTCATACGACCGCGCCGATCTTGATGTTGGGGGATTAGTCACCACGGAGAACTGCAGGAAGGCCAAACTTATCCTTCCTCATCAATCTGTGGAGGACTCCAACCTCTCCCGGGTCATCTGTCCCAACGTGAGGGCGCCGGTTGCGGAGAAGGCCTTCCGGGATGAGCTCATTGCCACGGCAGAGAAAAAATACCAAGATTATCTCTACCGGAAGGCCCAGGAGAAAGCGTACTCTCAGGCCCAGGCTGCCTCTGGGAGGGGACTTCGCGTGGGGAGTCCGGTGGTGCGAAGGAGCCAAGCAATTGCCGGGAAGTCCGAGGCTAAATTTTTTGACAAGATTCTTCAAGAAGAGATTAGGGATCGTCCTGCCAGGAGGCCCCTTCGTATTGAGGATTCTTCGGAGAAGCAAACTCCCCGGCCACAGCCTTCAGCCCCAGAGCCAAACTCGGGGGCTCCTGGTGCTAGCACCTCCGGTGCCGACGGTAAGTCTCCCTTGATAATTCGTTATGTTCCTTCCGTTGGTGAATACGCCAGTCATAGGCCTGTAGGGTTCGACGAGCGTCTTCATAGGTTTAGGATGCCATCGACCCGGTGGGGGGATCGTTTGAAGGAATTTTATTTTTCGAACTTAGGAGATTTCCTAGGTCGGTCCTGGATGGGCTCCGGCCCTCTGGAACCTATTCCCTTAGGTCCTTCAGCTTACATAACGTCCAGCTGGTTCCGGCCCTCGGACAGTTATCTCGGAGATGACGCTGCCAGCATTAAAGTTCAGGACTTTGCTAGGGCCGAATTAGGAAGTTCGGGTAGGAGTAGCTTATTTGCTGTATCTTGTATAAGTGGTTCCTCACGGACATCTAACACTTGCTTATTTTGTGAAACAGGTGCCTCCATGGATGCCATTTTGGAACAGCTTGCCGGAGTTCATACTCCCGTGGCTCCTCCGGCCTTTACCTCTTCTCCCCCGGCCCCTTCCCTGAAGGTTTCTTCCAGCGCTCCCCCCGACACTATTGACTTAGTGGATGACGAGGAGGTGCTTCCGGGAGAAGGCCAAGGGAAGCGGTGGGACTTCTCGGAGGAGGTTGCTGAGGGTACGGGAGAGCCCCGAGCCCTTCCGGAGGAAGCTGAGGAAGGCGAAGAGGAGCCTGAGGTGGCTCTGATTCGTAAGCGCAAGGGAAAAATGATTGCCCAGGATGAGCCCAAGAGGCCTCGGAGAGCCGACACTCCTGCTCATGGTCTTGACGGCGGGGTCTCCCCCATGGAAGAAAATCCTGCTCCTCCCAACATTGTGCTTACCCCGGTTCCGGGGGACGAGGTGAGGCAAAAGCTTCGGATAGCCAAGCATAACTATGCTATGGACGAGTACTCCCGGGGGTACGCCGAAGTGGAAGCCCTTAGGAGGATTCTGCGGGCGGAGGTTGAGGCGAGCATCAACCACCCGGAGTACCAGGATCCGTGGGACCTTAATCTGGACCCCTTATCGGACTGGTTCCGTCGCTTCCTAGGGCCCACCTTGGCTCCTTTTGCCGCGGAGATGACCGGCGAGTTCGCTTCTCAGCTCACCCGATGCGCGCCTAAGCGGTTTGCCACTTGTGCTTCCCTGAACTCCATCTTCCAGGTCTAGGACCTCAGTCATTCTCTCACGGTGGTAAGTACTTCGCAATTTTTGCTTTTCCTTTTATTTTTTTACTTTTTTTTTTTCTTGAAAAACCTCTCCTTCTTACCCTTGCATTATGGTTCAGCTTGCTGCTGAGGCTGGCCGCCTCTCCAAGAACATCATAAACCATGGCTTCGTTCTGTCCGACTTTGGGGACATGAACGACGTCAGGAAGGTCCTTCAGGACCTCACAGCGGAGAGGCAGATCTACCAGGAGGCTGCCGAGCGTCAGGAGGCGGCTGCCAAGGCCAAGGAAGAGGAGGCCAAACGGAGGGAGGCTCAGGCGGAAGCCATGATCCGGGATGAGGCCCAGCGGAGGGACAGGATGGAGGCCCAACACCAAGAGGAACTGAGGGCTCAAAGCGAGGCTGCTGATAAGGCCAGGCGAGACCTTCGGGAGGCCAGGGAGGCTTTGGATGAAATGGTCGCCAAGGTGAGATCTTTAGAGGAAACTCACCAGGCGAACATAGAGTCCAATGCCGCTCTAGCTGCGGAGCTAAAGGAGCTTAGGGACTTCAAAGAACAATCCATCAAGAAGGCCAAAAGAGCCGAGCTCCTCTCTCCTGTTTCCTGCGCCCGGTGTCCGAAGCGCTTTGACGATGGAGTCTACATGGCTTGGTCCACCAACGACCAAAATATCAAGCTTACTTTTTATCCCAAACCTGAGGAAATGATTGCCAAATTTCGGGAAAAGAAGAAGAAGCTTGATGCCGTGCTAGAGGCACGTATCGGACCTCGCCTTCCTCCACGGGCTGACTGAGCTGCTGTACAACTGACCCAGTATGACCAAGATTCCACCCGGTTCTTTTATTATTCTTCTTTTCTCTTTTTTTTTTTGTACATATTTGCTACTGCCTTAGAACAATATATATATAGGTAGCAGCTTTTATTCGAAGGGGAGACAATTATATTTTAAGGCCTGTCCTCGGGCCATTTATATGTATATGACCTGCCCTTTGGGCCAGGATATTTTTTATGTGATCTTTCTTTTGTCACACTTATGTTTTTTAACCTGTCCTTTGGATCAGGATTTTTATGCTTATGCTTTTTATTTTTGTGCATACTTTCTGACCTGCCCTTTGGGTCAGGATATTTTACTTAGTTTGTTTTTCTGTTTGTCCGTGCGGTATACCCTAATACCCCCCTGAGTGGCATAGAAACTTTGTTTTTAAGGCACTCAGTTTTATTTAATATAGAGGAGGTACACATTTGGACGGTACAAACCCTTTGAACAAAGTCTAAGTTTTATTTCGCTACTGGTAATATTTTCTGAGGTGATCGGCGTTCCAGGCTCTTGGGACGATGGTTCCGTCCATTCTTTTCAGTTTGTAAGTGCCGGAGCCGATCTCACCCTCGATTTCGTATGGTCCTTCCCAATTTGGTCCAAGTACCCCCACTCTGGGTTCTTGGGTGGCTGGGAAAACCCTTCTTAGGACCATATCCCCAGTAGCGAATTTTCTGTTTCTAACCTTAGAGTTAAAATATTTGGTCACCTTCTTTTGATAAGCAGCCATCCGTATTTGAGACTCATCCCGGAGTTCTTCGACTTGATCCAAAGCTTCTTGGAGCAGTGCCTGATTAGTGGCAGGATCGTAAGTCGTCCTCCTGTGGGATGGGAATAATGTTCTACCGGGACCATTGCTTCACAACCGTACGCCATTGAGAAGGGCGAGTGGCCGGTTGTGGTTCTGGGGGTCGTCCGGTAGGCCCATAATACCCTCGGCAATTCTTCAGGCCAGTTATTTTTGCAGGCCAGCAGCTTCTTTTTCAAGGTGACCTTTAGGATTTTATTGACCGCTTCCGCCTGGCCATTTGTTTGAGGCCTGGCTACCGCGGAGAAGCTTTTCGCTACTTCGTGTTGGTTGCAGAAGTCAGTAAATTCCTCGCAATCAAATTGCTTTCCATTGTCTGAGACTATTTTGTGAGGCAAGCCGTATCGACACACTATGTTTTTGATAACAAAGTCCAATGCCTTCTTGGCGGTTATTGTCTTCATAGGCTCAGCCTCTGTCCATTTGGTGAAGTAGTCTACTGCTACTATTGCATACTTTACCCCTCCTTTCCCTGTAGGTAGAGACCCGATGAGATCTATTCCCCAGACCGCGAAGGGCCAGGGACTGGTCATCAGGGTGATCTCGTTTGGAGGAGCTCTCGGTATGTTCGCGTACCTTTGGCACGAGTCACACTTTTGGACATAGTCTATACAATCTTTTTTCATTGTTGGCCAGAAGTACCCTTGCCTCAATATTTTCTTTGAGAGGCTGGGCCCTCCCATATGATCTCCACAGAACCCTTCATGGACCTCTAGCATGATTTGTCTAGCTTCAGGGTCCGATACACACCTTAAATAAGGCATGCTGAGTCCTCTTCGGTAGAGAATCTGGTCCATCATTACATAACGATGAGCCTGATACTGAATCTTTCGAGACAGTGCCCTCTCTTGGGGCAACTCACCTGTGGTTATGTATTTTATGATGGGGACCATCCAGCTGGGTTCTTGCCCAACCGTTAGTGTGGTCTCTTTTATTTTGATGCTTGGCTCTGCCAAGCGTTCCACTGGTACTACCCCCAGCTCTTCGATTTCGCTATCCGAGGCTAACTTAGCCAGACAGTCCGCGTGAGCGTTCTTTTCTCGGGGGATCCTTTCTATTTTATAGTCCGCGAACTCGTGGAGCAGTTCTCGGACTATTGTTACATACGCTGCCATCCGCTCGCCGCGAGTTTGGTATTCTCCGGAAACCTGGTTTACGACCAGTTGAGAGTCACTGTAGACTTCTACTCTTTTGGCTCCTACAGCTTTTGCCAATTTCAGTCCTGCTACCAAGGCTTCATATTCGGCTTCATTGTTTGAAGCTGTAAAGTCAAATCGGAGTGCTGCCTGGAGCCGCAGTCCAGTTGGTGATATCATAGCCACTCCGGCTCCCGAACCGTTCTCATTAGAAGCTCCGTCTACAAATACCCTCCAGGTTGGGGATTGGTGGTACCGGCGTATTTGCTGTTGCCTCGGCTTCATTGCATTCGGTAATGAAATCTGCCAAGGCTTGGCCTTTTATGGAAATCCGGGGGACGTAGTGTAAGTCGAATTGACTTAGCTCCATCGCCCACTTGAGGAGTCTTCCGGATGCTTCAGGCTTCTGGAGAACTTGCCGGAGCGGATGATTGGTTAGGATTTTGATCGGATGGGCTTGGAAGTATGGCCTCAGCTTCCTTGAGGCCATCAGGAGGCAGGATACTAATTTTTCAATGACCGGGTACCTTGTCTCGGCTCCTATCATGCGCTTACTGACATAGTACACGGGATGCTGAATTTTTTCTTCCTCCCAGACCAGGGCAGCGCTGACCGCGTGCTCGGAGACGGCCAAGTAAAGGAACAAGTCTTCTCCAAGGACGGGTTTCGATAGGATAGGGGGTTTGGCCATGTGGTCTTTTAACCTCTTGAATGCCTCCTCGCATTCATCCGACCATTCGAACTTTTGGCATTTCTTTAGTATGTTGAAGAAGGGTATGCACTTGTCCGTGGATCGTGAGATAAAGCGACTCAGTGCGGCTACCTTTCCGGTCAAGCTCTGCACATCTTTATGCTTCTTGGGGGATGGCATGTCCAGGAGAGCTTGGATTTTCTCCGGGTTTGCTTCGATCCCCCTTTGGCTGACTATGAAGCCCAGAAATTTTCCTGACTTGACCCCAAAGGTGCACTTTTTTGGGTTGAGCTTCATACCGTATCTCCGGACGACTTCGAAACATTCTTCTAAGTCGCTTGCATGGCTGTTGCATGCTTTGGATTTGATGAGCATGTCGTCCACATATACCTCCATGTTTCGTCCCAGGAGGCTTTTAAACATCCGGTTAACCATTCTCTGATAGGTTGCTCCGGCGTTTTTTAGTCCGAAAGGCATGACTAGGTAGCAGTATACCCCCTTATCGGTCCTGAAGCTAGTGCACTCCTGGTCTGCCGTATGCATTTTTATTTGGTTGTACCCAGCATAGGCATCCATGAAAGACAGCAGTTTAAATCCGGATGTGGCGTCTACCATCTGGTCGATCCTGGGTAGCGGGAAGCAGTCCTTTGGACAAGCTTTGTTTAGATCTGTGAAGTCTATACAAACTCGCCAAGTCCCGTTCGGCTTGGGCACCAGGACCGGATTGGCCAGCCATTTCGGATAGTATACGTCGCGAATCATGCCGCTGGACAAAAGTTTGTCCACCTCTTTCTCTAAGGCCTCGGCTTTCACCGAGTCGAGCGGGCGTCTCTTTTGTTGTACAGGGGGCATGTCCGGGTTGACATTGAGTACATGTGTGATGACATGAGGGCTTATGCCGGTCATGTCTTCTTGGCGCCATGCAAAGATGTCGATGGCGCCCTTCAGTGTCTTTATTATTTTGTCCTTTTCCTCCGGATCCAGGCTCTTCCCTATCCGGAGTACTTTGGTGGAGTCGTCGTCGCACACTGGTATTTCTTCGACGTCCTCCATTGGTTCCACGACCCTTTCGGATCCTATGCGAGGATCCAACTCATCCTCTTCAGCCTTCTCTATCTCAGGGGACTCCCGGACCATGAGTACGGGTAGGTGGGTGGCAACATTGTAACATTGCCTGGCTTCCCCTTGATTTCCCCTCACAGTTCCGACTCCGGCTTCCTGGGTAGGGAATTTTAGGCACAAGTGTCGGATTGAAGTGATTGCACCAAAGTCCACTAGGGCCGGTCGGCCGAGGATCGCGTTGTAGGCTGTCGGACAGTCTACTACCACGAAGGTGCAATATTTGAATGTGCTCTGGGGGGTATCCGGGCACAGGGTAACCGGGAGCCTTACTTTTCCCATCGGGATAAGCGTCGTTCCGTTAAACCCTGCGAGCTGTGACCCACTAGGCGAGAGGTCCCGGTCGGTCAACCCTATCGCAGTGAAGGCTTCTTTGAAGAGCAGGTTCACGGAACTCCCATTGTCAATTAGGACCCTAGCCACCACTTTATTTGCGATGGGGGTCTCTATGACCAGTGGGTCGTGATGAGGAAAACGCACCGTCTTGGCGTCTTCTTCCGTGAACGTGATGGGTTGGTCCATCAGCCGAGGCCTTTGAGCTGGGAGTTGAGTAACTTCCCATACCTCATTGTGCTTCGCGGCCTCGGCGTATCGTTTTCGCTCCTTGCGAGTGTTCCCTCCGATATGGGGACCTCCGGAGATCATGGCTACCCGCCCATTAGGCCGGGGCGGTAGCCCGGGAATATGCTGGGTGTCACCTGCGGGAGCAGCTGGAGCCAATACTCCTGCTGTACCCCCTGGTGTTCCCGGAGGCATACCCCCGGCCACCTGCCCTGGATTAAGGTGGGGCAACCTATTTTTGATCCACTCATAGAGGTGGCCCAAACGGATTAAATTTTCAATCTCGTCTTTGAGATTCTTACACTCATTGGTGCTATGACCAATGTCGTTGTGGTACTCGCATCTTTTATTCGGATCTCTCCGGGAGCTGTCTTTGTACAATGGCTGTGGTCTCCGGTAGTGCGTATTTTGCCTAGTGGCAAAGTACACACGTTCCTGGGATTCCGATAGCTCCGTGTACCGAGTATATTGGGGTGTGTACCCCTTCTTCTGGCGCTTCTCTCCCGTCCGGGTGCTGCCCTTGGAGGACCTTTTGCTCCTCGACCCCTGGGTAGGGCCTGTTAAGCTAGCAGTCGGGGCAGCCTGTGAAGGAGCTTGTCCATTCACCCCGGACGGGTTGCCATAATGGGAAGATGCTGGCGCCAAAGCTTGGCCCTGGCTGTATCCGGGGGTAGCAGAGAACTGTATGCCACTCACTTGTGGAGTTGCGGCCGGGGCAGTACCCGAGGGCGACACTCCTGGCATGTACCCTGCTATCCCGGTGGGATAATAGCCTCCATAAGCCACGATCTGGGCTTCTTCGAGGTTAATATACTTTTGGACTCTTTTCTGGAAGTCCTGGAGGCTAGCAGCACCTTCTTGCTGCAACTCATTCCAGAAGGGAGTCCCAGTGCGGATTCCTGCTTGGAGAAGTGCAAGCTGTTGTCCGTCATCAACCTTCTTGGTCTTCGAGGCTTCCTCTCGGAACCTCTTGATGTAATTCTTCAAGGTCTCGGTGGGCAGTTGCTTGATATTGGTCAAGGCACTAACCTCCAAGTTAACCTTTCTGGCGGCGACAAATTGTCTCCGGAAGTTGGTTTGGAGTTTGTTCCAACAGCCCACGGATCCTGGTTCCAGCTTTTTGAACCATTCCTCCGCTGACCCACTCAAAGTGAGCGGGAAGCACAGGCATTTAGCGTCATTGCTGACCCGCATGACTGTCATGACACGGTTGAACCGTGACAGGTGGTCGCTGGGATCGGAGTTCTCGGTATATGCCGCCATTTCAGGCATCTTGAAGTTTTTAGGGAGCTCCGCCTCCAGGATGTGCTTGGCACATAGCTCCCGATCCTCGCTGTCCGAGTCGGAGTCGTCTCCCTTTTGCCTCCGGGAGACTCGAGCAATGTCTTTTCGAAGTATGGCGAGCTCCGCCATAATCCCTTCGTTTAACGTGCCCGTGGAAACCGCGGGCCCGTATCTTTTTTGGTCAAGGTGGTCCCGGAGGTCACCTTGATTCCCATTGATTTGATTTCTCAGATCAATGGGAGGACATCTCTGTCCTCTTCTCCCTCTACCCCCTGGTTCCTGGTGCACAGAAACGCTTTTCCGGTCCCCTCGATCCTGAGGGCCAAGACTCCCTTTTTGGGGCTTGCCCCTCTGCGGACCTTTCCCTTTAGGGAAATCCGAGCGGACCCTTCGCGGATCCTGCACCTTTTTCTTTCGCCCAGGGGTAGAAGTAGGGTTTCTTGTTTGATTTTCCTCAGCAGGGTACCTTATAGGGCTAGGTTCCCTAGATTTTTGCTGCTGGGAATTAGGCGAAGATGTCGCTGGCTCTCTGTTGAGCCCAGCGGTCATTGCCTTGGGGTGCACGTGAATACCAGCTGCCTCCATGGCTTTCTGCATGGCTAGCATCACTTCCTGCATTTTTTGGTTTTGCGCTTTCTGAGCTTCGATCTCGGCTTCGTGATCGATAGCTTTTTGTCTAAGAAGCACCAGCTCTGAGTAACTTTCTTCGTCATAGGCATACTCGTCGAGGTTCCCCTCGTAGTCCTCGTCGGGGACTATTTCTTCTTCTTCCTCGGACTCCTCTGCAGCTCTTGAGGCCACATCTTCCTCATTTGGATCTTGAGCATCTTCCAGAGGGCGAGGTTGACGTGTACTTCTTGTCTCCACCATTCTTGTGAAGTCAAATGCTTGTTATGTAGCAGCTTTCCTCAGCTCTCAATGAAAGCACCAAAATGTTGACCGAGATTTTCGGCAACTATTAAAATATGATTATAGTAGTGAGCTGTAAGAAAGCGAGATGAGGATTTTTACGTGGTTGGGGCGTTAATGAGCCTTAGTCCACGAGTCTTTGTTATTAATGGATGTATTTAATACAGATTCCACACTTGAGGGAACGTTGTCCTCATAAATACAGAGAATGTTCTTGGTGAGTATTTTCTCTTCTTGCTTATATGCAACCCAAGATTCTCGACCCCATTAAATGAGCTTTGAGGGGGTATTTATAGTGTTTTGGTGGGGTAATCCCTAGATTTGTTCTTACAAACGTATCTGTAAGTATCCATAAAGTTGGGTATTCCCAATGAATATACCATGGGTGATGCATGGTCAAATCCCTAGGTGCTGTAGGGTTTTTATGAGGAATGTCCTTTTTGCCTTGTGATTGACGTGACTCTTCGCAGAGTAGCCATCGCTAGACTTAAATGATCATTACTGTGGCGCTGCTGTTTGGGGGTTGTGCTGTCAGACTTTATTGCGTGTTATAGTCCCAACACGCTTCCTCCCATGCGGCATTAAATGTGACTTGATTGCTCAGGAGAGGCCTGACACATCCCGGAGAGGCTTCATGCTATGCGAGCTTCCAGGAGTACCTTGTACTCCGGGTGTCTCCTCCGGGACCTATGCCCAGGGTGCTTCCTTGTGGCCGACAAAGACTTATCAAATATTTACAAGTTATCTGATCCACGTGTCCCTATTCGACTGGTCCACGTATTTTGGGCGAATTCAGGGGCAACAAGGGAGATACAATGATAATTTTTATAAATTTATTTATTAATTTTTAAATTTTTGTATAACGTTCTATGCCATATATGATTTATAAAAAATAAAAGTTAAAGATTAAATAAGTTAATTAAATATATCTACAACATACTGTTGTTTGAATTTAAATTTGATTAAAATACAACCCTATTTTTATTTTTATTATTAATTAATGGATTTTTTTGGTGCCTTTTCTTTTAAAAAAATATCAAATTTAATATAATTTTATTTTGTAATTATCACTAAACAAAATACATTAACCGCACGCGAAGCGCGGTTTATTTTCTAGTATATATAAAGGAAAAATATAAAGTGGTGACGTGTCACTCTAAAATCATTTCAAATACTTATATTTGTTCTCTCCTTTATTTTCTTACTTTTGTTAATTTTATATTAAATAAATTAATTAATATGATCGGTGGGATAGCAATTCTAATAATTAAACAAAAAAATATTCAAAAAAAAATCAGATGAAAAATCATTTATCATAAGTGTAACTACTTCATTTATTTTTTTATGTTATTTAATCTATTTATTCTAAAAAACTAATAACTTATTTAAATGTTTTATACCCAACCTTAATCTATTCGTTCTTTTTATTTTTCTACTCATATATATTCTCATATGATATTCTCTCTTATAATTCAATCTCTCTGTATTGTTGTATTCTTTATAATTATGGAGAAGACCATGTAAATAGTATCGTGATTACATAATCTTAATATATTTTTGTAACGCCATGATACTTAGGCGTTCTACAATGATTTACTAATTATTGTGTCACTTTTGTTAATTAAACGATTTTTCTTAAAAATTGTGCCCAATTAATTTTTTAGATAAAACTTTAAATTTTATAAATATATATACATACAACCGGGATCTTGTATTTAAACTTTTACAATTACTTTTAAAATAATTTATTAATAAATATCGCACAACGAAGACAAAATACATCTCAAGTTATCCCGAGACCAAAAACTTCAGGTCGCACCGTCTCGACATGTACAATCATCCCCCGAGCTCAGAACTCACTCTTGTTCAGCCTTTGCCTCTCCCTTACCTACACACAAAAGTAATATCTATGAGTCAACAAACTCAGTAAGAAAAACATATAACATATAATATATTTGACTTGTATCTAGGCACACATACACCTATCCACAAGACTTAACAAATAAGTAAGAATGTTCTTTATAGTAAGGTACAACCACTATACCACATGCACTACATACTGCTACTGTACGAGTGTTGGTAGGGTTTGCACCGTACCTCAAGTACTCCTAAGTGTTGTACCACATACATTGTACCAACACACTCAGTACCGCTTTTATACTAGTGTTGGTAATGCACGAATCACAATTAGCACGCATATACACTACAAGAAAAATGTGTATTAATGAGGACAAATTTCGTTGGTAAAAACTCCTGTTTTCGTCAGTATTCTTCATTAATGAGGATATTTCGTTGGTGAAAAGTCATTCAAAATAGTTCGTCGGTAAAAACGATTATCAACAACGACTTGTAAAGTTGTTGGCAATTAAAATATCAACGACGACATTGTCGTTGGGAATAATAGTCTATTTATTTTTTTAAAAAAATTGGGTGCATCAACAATGACAATGTCGTCATTGAAGAGTGTCGAAAAAATATCAATAATTATATTAAAATTATTTCTAATTAATTATTAATATATAATATTATATTAAAATTATTTAATTAAATAATTATTTTAAATTTTCTATTTTTATAATTATATAAAAATTATTTAATTAATTAATATATAAAATTATTTAATTAATTAAGATATGAAATCATTTAACTAAAAATAAATATTTAGAGTCACAAATATTACAATAAAAGTGAGTCATAAACATTACAATACTGCATACTTAAAATAAATAAGTGTTCATAAAATATTAATAAACATAAAACTGATAGTTCGTAAAATTAAAATAAAAATTCTAAAAGAAGTTTGTAGTAGCATCGTCCTCGTCACTAGTGTAACACCCTAACTAACATAGGCGTATTACGTGATTTTTAAACATGCTGTGCAGCTCGTTGCTAATCAACGAGGTTTATGGAAAACGTGATTAATTAAAATTTTTGCTTTTTAATTAAACTTGTAAAATATAATTACAAAAAGACTCGGGATCCCGATTACAAAATCATTTACAAAAGTTAACTGTTTATACAAAATAAATGTCGCCTAGCGACTAGTTACAAAATCAGCCTCGCTGTCCCGAGGATCGTACTCTCCAGGCCTAACCGCCCCGACATGTACAACCTTCATAAGCTCGCTCACGGTCCATCAGCTTTAGCCTTGCCTTTACCTACACATAAACGTAGAACTGTGAGTCGACAGACTCAGTAAGAAAAGCATAATAATATTCATACATAATCCCGGTCATGATCAGACGCCCATACCCCTGATCATAACCCTAACTGCCGTGTCCAACACGATACTGAGTCCCACTACTGCCGTGTCCAACACGGTACTGAGTCACTACTGCCGTGTCCAACACGGTACTGAGTTCTGAACGTTCATAGGGACGGTACTATTGACACGTAACAGCCTGATCGGTCGAACCGGTCATACTCCGGCTGCTGGTCATACTCCAGCCTGTACCGACGTGTTACTATATCCACCTGATCGGTCGAACCGGTCATACTCCGGCTGCTGGTCATACTCCAGCCTGTACCGACGGGATACGTCAATAGTACGGAACCACCAACCAAGTGTCAGCCTGATCGGTCGAACCGGTCATACTCCGACTGCTGGTCATACTCCAGCCTGTACCGACGTGACAGGGTTGGATGGTTCGAAGCCAACATACATAACTAATGTAATCTAACAGGCTTCCTACATGCACGCTAAACATGTAATCTACATATGCATACTGTTATACTAATCTTACCTGGATTCCGAATTCAGGTGTGCGGTCAACGATGGAACTTTAACTGCGCGGCGGATTACAGGCTCCTAAACCATAAAAATCACAACACTATAAGTGACACGCTAAATCACTTCCCGGGGACTTAAATTAGGAACTAAAAGTTTCCCTATCGATAAAAAGCATGGCAATACCCCCTAAAACATAAAAACGAGGAAAACTAGGGTCCCTGAATTTTCCCCAACCGGTAGACCGGTTGCCCAACCGGAATTCTGGTTCTGGGAAAATTCAGAACCCCATCCGGAATTCCGGATGCACAACCGGAATTCCGGTTCCTCGCAGGCAGCAACAATCAAAAATTCATATCTTGCTCAAATCAACTCCAAATCATCTCAAACCTTCCAGACCTATTCCATATAACCCCTAGAACATTTCTAAGGCATCAAAACCACCCAGATTGCACAGAAATGAAAAACACCATTAAAGCTCAAGCTTTGAGTTCTAAACTCAAACTTGAGCAAACCTTGCTGACATGCAACCAAACTAGCTCAATTCTACTTAATCAAGCTTAGAATAACCTCAAAAAACAATAACAAACATCAACAACATCACAGCAACAGATTCAAATCATTTCTCTCAAAAATCATATGTTTTGCATAGAAAAACCCATAGCTTTAAACAAGATAGCAAGCATGCATTAAAACCTAGATAATCCATTCATTTTAGGCCTAATTAAGCTTCTGTAAACAACACATAAACACAGCAACAACAGCCACAAATTCATGCATGCATCATACCATTTTCATTATTTTTTTTCCAAGAAACAAAGGAGAAAAAGCTAGAGAGACATACCACAACAAGAGATTACTTGAATTTAGGTTGAAGCTAGCTTGAAAATCAAAATCCCTGCCCTTGGAACACCCCTTCCAGCCGAGAGAGAAAGAGAGGAAAAGAGAGAGGGTTTTCTTGAAAGTTTTCTATCTTTTTTTTTCTAAGTGTAATTTTTTTTTTTTTTGTAAAATGAAATAAAAGCCATCTAACATAAACCAATATCATTTCAGCCAATTAATCATATAAAATAAACATTTATTTCCATTTAATAAAATCACTAAAGACAAAATATCATTGGGGCAAAAAGACCATTTTGCCCCTCCACACCAAAATCACATAAAACACACTAAAGGGGTATTTTTGAGAAATTCTAAATTCCCGGCCATTCCCGACATTCCCAATGTCTAATAAACCGTCCCAAACTACAAGATACTAAGTTGTGATTTCTACTGAGCCAAACACCGAGTTCCAAAATACCGGGCACCGGAAATGCAAAATATGAAAACTACTGAATGACATAAAAATGCATCTCTGAATTCAATAAATAACAGTATAATAAATTATTTAAATGGCTATAAATAATTTTCATAATTAATCATAATTAACTGCTGATTTCCAAATTAAACTAAGCGGTCTTTACAACTAGCATCTCCAGGAACATCCGACATCTGTGGGTAGTACGGCGGCATTTGCGAACTTGTCATCATCTGAGATGTCTGCTGCCCATGTAGGTCGGCATCATTTGAGATGTCTGCTAAATTTGTGGTATCGGCATCATCCGAGATGTTTGCTACCCTTGTTGTGTCGGCATCATCTGAGAAGTCTGCTGTCTTAGATGTGTCGGCATCATTTGAGATGTCTGCTCCCATGGTTGTGTCGGCATCGTCTGCGATGAGTTCTGATATTGCTGCCCTTGTTTCGACATCATCTGAACATTTTGCGGTATCTGTGACATTTGTGGCATCTGAGGCTCTAACACATGAGACGTCTGAGGCGACTGCATCATCATATTCATCAATCCTTGCAAATTATTTGGCGACTGTAACATAAACTGCAAGTATGACAGCTGGTGCATTTGACTGTGAAATTGTTCAGGATTTAACATTCCAGGCGAAGGAACAAGAGGCTGTTGTAGCAGTTGCTGAAACGAAGTAGGAGTCTGCTGCGGCTACTGAAAACCCATTTGAGAGCGAGACGGTTGTGGATGCATTGGTTGGGTTGGAGCTGCATCATTCATCTCAACATCCATTGGTTCCCGACGTTCACGTGACATTTGTTGACTCAACGTCTGTATTTTTTTCTGTAACTCAACAACTGTTTCCTGTAAGTCAGGTTGATCAGCAGTTGCAGGTTGTGAGCGTCGTCTTGATAATTGCCCTTTAAATTTGCGACCCACTCCTCGTTGATGGCCATGCCTCTCTCCAAGAGTTTGCCGAAGAATCTCAAGTTCAGAAACTTGTGAAGATTCAGGAGCACTATTTCGAGTTGTCACCATCTCTTCCTATAATATAAATAAGTTAGAAATGAAGCAAAGTTACAATTATTTGAATATATTTAAAAGTTATTATTTTATAAAGTCTTACATATTTATTTTTGACAGCCTCATTGACAAAGGTGTCTGTGTCTTCCTTAGTATGACATTCTTTCCATGTCTCAATGTAACCCTTTGCTTGCTGATAAATATAACTTGTTAAAAAATTATATTTAAATTAAACTTTATAAAATAGACATTTAATATATTAACTTACTTTTTGACAAAGAATCTCAGCCATAGTTACCGACCCTTGTGTTGAAGAGAATTTCCTTTTTTGTCGATTGATAAAGTTTTGCTTCGACCGTTAAATAAATTCAAGAGTTGTGAACAATTTACATATTAGTCGCCATTGGTCTTCATTAAGTTTATTGGGAGGGTTCTTGACTTCATTTTCAAAATCTTTTGGGTTTTTGTAATATTCTCTGAACTGTTGCAATCTAATATTCTTTCTCGTTTTGTACTTCTCGGCCATCTCAGCTATCGAATTAGCTATTAATTTTGGATGGCTGTCCAACTGGTAATAATATTGCATACGATAATTTTTTTTTTAAAATAACATGGTAATAATCACATTTATTAGTGTAGATATAAATTAATAAATATTTACCCGAAGTTTGGTTAAGATGAGGTGTTCGTACTGCTCCGGGACATTTGCCCAACTTGGATGATATCCAGACACATGCAGTACAACCTCTCGCCCTATCAATCAAGGAAAAGCTTTACTCTCCAAGCCTACTATTTTGTTTGAGACACTGTCAACTTCTAATGGCAACGGGTCAGTAGAGTTTTTTCTTCTCTCTTCTAAATTTACCAATACATTCCTCCCACGACCTTTTCTCGAGTCAACACCTATGTTGCCATCAAAAATGTATATGTATGAATATTTGAATTAAAAAAATTAAACACTTAGATAGATAAATAACAAAAATACCAGAAGACTCGCACGCAGTCGGTACCCTAGAAGGATCTAATGGGTCATCCCCGCCACCATCTCCACCATGATAGCTAGCAACATCTGCTGACATTTTATGCTAAAAATAGAATAATAAAATCATATGAGTCCTTACTTAAGAGAATACGAACAACTCATTAACTCTTAAATTTGTTGTTATACAATAATTCCTTAAGACAAAAATGCAAAAAAAAATATAACTAGTCATCAATACTAACAGTACTAAAATCCATTATTCACAATCATCATCACTAATGAAATGCAAATTTGTCGCGGGCGCATCTTGAATTTCATCTTCATCATCCCTACTATCATTAACATTTGCAACCATCTCAGAACTTTGAGGGACATCTACAATTCTTGGAGGATCATTAGTTCGTTGGACATTCAACTCCCCCAAATCCACTGATAGTGTAAAATTTGATGAATTTGTGTCATGTACAACATCAACATCATCCGTTTCATTAAAAGCATCCAAAATATTTTCCCAAATTTGGCGGTGATGTACATTATGAACAACTCTCCAATTACGACCTCTAACTAGATCATCCACAAAGAAAACTTGCTTAGCCTGATTGGCAAGAATGTATGGATCATCTTTGTACCATACACCACTAACATTTATGCTAGTAATACTATTTTTGATAATGATTTTTTGCTTTCTCGGATCCGTGTTGAACCACTTACACCGAAATAATACAACTGAATATGCACCACTAAAGGACAAATGTAAAATTTCTTCAAGTTCCCCAAAATAGTCAAAAACTTCTGTCCCTGCAACGGACACCCCACTGTTTTGAGTATTGCGGTCTTTATCTCGACTGTGTACAACAAATCGAACTCCATTCATTATACATGCCAGATATGATTACATAACAAGATCAGAGCCAGCTGCTAAAGCTAGCAATTCATCACTATGTTCTAATGATTTGAGCTTATACAAATCAAAATTTTGGAAAAACACGCATCACAATCAAGATTTGAGAGAGTTGATAATTTAGATTAAGTAAATAGTATGAAAAGGAGTACTTGCACACCTTCTTATGAAACCACGAAGGAAATTCTTTTTTGTGTTAAAGATTATGGTTAGCATTCGGGTCCCTCTATGCGATTACTTCAAGGTGCTCTCTATTAAAAGAAAAAAAAAATTATTACAAATTTAGCTAGATAGAATAATACAAATTATTCATTAAGCATTATGTAATAATTTTGATTAACTTACGTCATATAAGGGTCGATCTCGCTACAATTCTGCAATATGTACCACTTAGCTCTTTTGTGAGTCTTCTTATCGAGAGTTGTTATTGTTTGCTTACCGAGTGGACGAAATTGAGATTTATACACTGTTAAATAGCGAGATAGACTAGGAGCATCTTCATTGCGCTCAGGACATTTGAATTTTATATGCACACCTTTGAAGTACATGGAACAAAATGTCAAAGCCTCATCTATAATGTGTCCTTCAGCAATAGATCCTTCCGGCCTTACTTTGTTCCTAACTCTCCATTTTGCACAAAATGTGAATAAGGTCTCCCTGGGCCTTCTCCGTGTCTTTTACGTTCAATGTCCTTGAACATAAAATTTTGAAAAAAATTGCACAATTCTATAATTGTGCTTGATACTTCTTTAGACAAAAACTTGTCAATACAAACTGGAAGTAACCTTTGCATTATGACATGACAATCATGGGATTTCAATCAAACAATATTGTCATTAGTTACTTTCTTCTTCAAGTTCGAACAAAATCCTTCTGGCACTTTAACGTCCTTCAAAAATTTACAAAACAATTGCTTATCATTAGCAGTTAACACATAAGGGGCATGGGGTTTTAGCAATCTTTTACGAGCATCTTCGAAAATCCATAAGGATTGACGAATTCTCATATTTTTCAAATCTTGTCTTGCATTAGTGGTGTCTTTAGACTTGTCATTATCCAAGAGAGTGCCAAGGATACTATCACAAACATTCTTCTCAACATGCATAACATCGATGTTGTGTTTCAACTCATTTGTACTCCAATACTCAAGTTCATAAAAAATACTTTTTTTCCTCCAGTTATTTTCAGTCTCGCCTCTTTTTTGTTTCCCCGGAGCACGTTCAGATAGAGCATTCATTTGTTTTAATATTTCAGAACAAGTAAATCGTCTTGGCGGAGGCCTCTTCTCCACATTTCCATCAAATTCACGGTCTTTTCTCATACGATGATTGGATGGCAAGAAACGTCTATGGCCAACATAAGATGTCTTACCAATCACTCGAATAGAACTAGTATCCTCGTTGCATGTAGGACAGGCTTTATATCCCTGTCCACTTCATCCAGACAAGCTACTACGGGCAGGAAAATCATTAATTGTCCAAAGAAGAGCTGCGCGCATGTTGAACATTGAGTTGGTTGTAGCATCTCTTGTTTCAACACCCTAAGTCCACAATACGTTCAGCTCGTCCACGAATAGTCTTAAAAATACATCCATGTCCTTACCAGGTGACTTCGGTCCGGGAATAAGGAGGCTCAACATGAAATTGTTATCTTTCATACACATTCAAGGTGGCAAATTGTAATTCACCAACACTACAGGCCACATACTATACGAAAGGCTCATGTTGCCAAAAGGATTAAATCCATCAGCAGCTAAGCCTAGGCGAACATTCTGAGGATCTCTTGCAAAATCAGGATGTCTGCTGTCAAAGTCTTTCCACGCGGCAGAATCAATAGGATGACGCATAACACCATTTTCTCTCACACGACCAATACGATGCCATACCATCTTTTTGGATGTATGTCTTAAACTGTATAATCTTTTCAATCGAGGAGTCAACGGAAAGTAACGCATCACTTTATGCGCTACTTTTTTTCCACTTGTGTCCTCATTAATCCATCTACTGGTCCCGAACACTTGGCAAAAATCTTTCGAGGCATGCTCATTGTAAAATAAACAGAAATTGTTCATGCATTGTTCATGAACAGGTGGATTGATTCGTACCCTAATCCTAATTTTCCTAGTTTTTTCTTCGCCTCATACTGTGTTGCAGGAATTTTATTATCCTTTGGAAATGCAAACTTGAACAACTTCAACAATTCATCAAAGATATAATTTGGTATTTTTCTCAAATTTTTCAAGTGCATCAACTTTGCTATAAAGTTGAGGGAGGATATCCAATTGCAACCAGGATACAACTCTGCATCAATCTCCTCAAACATGTCATCATAATATTGACCCCTCTGCATGTCATCATCACTAGCTGTTTTGTCATCATTTATAGGAGGGAAGAAATCTTCAATGACATCCACCATCTCATCTGCATCGACATTGATGTTAGCCTCGACGGGTTCATCCGACTCCCCATGGTAAATCCACCTCTCATAATTGCTTTCAAAACCCTTTGTGAAGATGTGTGCCTCCACAATATTCAAAGGATGCAATCTGGTATTCTTGCATTAACAGAAGGAAGGAAAATTCTTCCGTCACAATCTTTGTGTTTAGACGCAAGTGCCATAAACACTTGGAGACCTTCCCAGTAAGTTGGATCTTTACGATTTCTCATGGTTACCCAAGTCTTATCGATTGTCATCTACCAAAAAATTTACGTTGACTGAATGATAATCAAATTGACTAGTGTAACACAAATTTGAAAATTTTATGTACTAGTTGAACTAAGGATAATCTTATGTCATTTTATGAAACTTTTTAAAATTTTATTTTAAATAGTAATTTGATAATATTTTTATTGTAAGTATAATAAATTATTTTTATTTATTATATTATTTATATTTTATTATAAGGTTTTATTAATTATTAAATTGATTACTTATTCAATTATTAATTGTTTATTTTCAACTAATTAAAGTTATTTATAATTATGTGTTATTATTTTTCAAAAAATATACAAAATTTCTTTTATGATAAATTATTTAATTTTAGAATTAATTTCATTATTTTTTTTTTAAATAACTATTAATATAAGTCATTGTCCATTTAAAATATAACTTGTTAACTTTTTTAAATGAAACTACTAACTTATTATAAATTATTAAGTCAACATAATTTTTTTATCATCTCAAAATTTTAACAAAATTATTTTATTTAAATTATTTTTATTTAATGTAATATTAGTTTATTTTTTTTAATTATTCATTAAACTTGGCTAAGAATCTATTAATTATTAAGTTCATTACTTATTCAATTATTAATCATTTATTTTAACTAATAAAAGTTATTTATTGAATATTTAATTATTTATTATTATTTTTCAAAAAAATATACAATATTTTTAATTAATTACTTATTTTAGAATTAATTTGATAAATTTTGATTAAATAATTATTAACTTAAATAATTTTCCATTTAAATATAACTATTCTATATTATTTTTAAAGAAACTACTAACTTATTAAAATTTATTATACAAAAAGTGTAATGACCGCTCTAGTAATTTGGATTAGTAAAGGCAATTAGCACTAATTTTTATTATTTTATTATTATTTATGAATTAATTTAATTGTGGACCCTAATATTTAGAAATAAATATTAGAGTTATAATTTCTCAATTTTGGAGATTTTATTAAACTCTAGGGGTATTATTTAGCTTATATGTGAAATATGTTATTTTTATAATTTTTGCTTGGTGACAACGGAAAATGCGATGGATGGCTAGATTGATCACATGGGTAAGTTTAGAATCTTATTTCTTAGTGGGAAATATTTTAGAAAAAAATAAATTATTGGGATTGAGCGGGGTTATGGGATTTGACCATTTTACCCCTAGCTTTAGAAAAACCTTAGTATTGGGTTAAAGGGCATTTTAGTCTTTTGGTTAAGGGGAGAGTGAGGTGGCTGCCCAATTATTTGACACTTGGCAAGTTAACTTTCAGCAAGGATTAATTAAAATTTTTTTTTCTCATTTGGGGAAAAATCAAAAAAAGAGGAAAATTGGAAATTAGAGTTTTTCTTGAACTCTCTCTCTCTCTCTCTATCTTTCGGCTGGGGCAAAGCAAGGGCAAGGATCAATTTTTTCCTTCCATTTTTCTGGGATTTAGCTAGAATTCAAGGAGGATTCAACTAAGGTAAAGCCCTAGAACTCTTAAAGATATTATTTTAAGCTTTTTCTTTGGTTTGAGCTTGTGTTTTTGAGTAATAGGGGCTGTTAGGTTTACTTAGGTTTAGGGTTCAAATTCTAGGGTTTATTTGAGCAAGTTTTGGTCCCTTGTAGCAGGTTTTGATGAATGGTTTAGGATTTATGCAACTTTGAACATTGAGTTCAAAGCTTTGAGCTTTAATGGTAACTTGATTTTGAATGGCTTGTTCTGTGAAATACTGGCTGGGTTTTGTTGCTTATGCATTGTATAGGAGCTCTGGAAGGTTTCATAGAAATTGGTGGAGGATTGAGCAACAAATGAAAGGTTTTGGGAAACCTGGTGCAAACCGGCTAGCCGGTTTTGGCAGGGTTCCCTGGGCCTTTCATTTTCTCAATTTTTGCCATTTCGATGCCTCGGTTGGGTGTTTCCCCATTTCTAGAGTTAGAATAACCCATTAAGAGCATAGCAGAACCTAGGGTTTTGGTTTTGGGTTTCCCGGGATTAGGGTTTTAATCATGTGACTTACTCGGTTTCAAAATGTGATTAGGGCATCCATCTAGCACGAGATTTCCGTTCAGGTCGGCCAGCACACTTGAATTCGAAAAATAGGTAAGAACGAAATATAATATGTGATGTGATTATCTGAATGTATGTATATGTGTTTGTATATGCATGCTTAAATTATGATTTGCACTACCAACACTTGTATGGATATAGTACAGAGTGCATTGGTATAGTTAATGTTGTTGTTGTGAGTACGATACAGTGATACCAACACGGGTACGGGAAAGTGCTAAGGTGTGTGGTATATCACTCAGTGGTACTCAGGGTACGGAGTAAACCCTACCAACACTCGTACAGTGAGGTACGTTGTGTATGTGGTATAGTGGTTGTACCCTAGTGTTGAACGTTCATACTCATCTGTTAAGCTCTGTAAATAGGTGTATGGGCGCCTATTTACAGGTCAGAAATTATATGATATGTTATATGCATTTCTTACTGAGTCTGTCGACTCACAGTTCTGCTTCCATGTGTCGGTAAAGGAAAGGGGAAGGCTGAACAGGAGTGAACCTGAGCTCGGGTGGGATTGTACATGTCAAAGCAGCGTGACCTGGAGTGTTCGGTCTCGGGACATCTGGGGTTTGTATTTTGATAGTCGTTGTACGACCTGTAATAAATGTATATTTTGGAATGTTAACTTTACAAAGTTTGTAAACGGGATCCCGGCACTTGTGAATATTTTATTATACTACAAAGTTTAATATTTAATGCAAAAATTTTAATTTGACACGTTTTTTGAGAAAATTCTTTGATTAGCAAAGATTGCACTATGATTGAAAAAGTACTATAGCGTGCCTTAGCATTAGGGCGTTACAATTTTGGTATCAGAGCCGCCAGGTTTGTCTACCGAAGCTTGCCATGACATGTACAATCTTCATCAGAGAAAGCTCGGTTCACGGTTCAGTAAGCCCGTACTTGTTTAGTACTTTAAATAAATGTGAATGTGAAAGCATGTTAGGAAGCATATTAGATTTTAATTAATTATTTAAAGAAAAAAAAGAAAGTGTGTTGCCTTTAAGTCTTTAAGAACGGTGTTAAGTTGTGATCGTTGTCTAACCTTCTTGGCTTATGGATTCGCAGGCTAAGTCCTATTAAATGGACACCCCGCGAAATACAAGAAGTCAGGGTGTTATGGTTGAGACCGGAGGCGGTCAGAGGAATCCCCAAAATCCTCGTGGTCGCGGCCGTGGCAGCAGGGTCCTCCTGTCGTGCCTCCTCAAGTTGCTCAGGCTGTTGCAGTTCCGGCGGTGCCAGCAGAACAACCTGTTGTTGGCAACCGCATGGAACCGTTGTATGAAAGATTTCAGAAGCAGGCACCTCCAGTGTTTCTGGGCGGTCCTGATGTAATGGAGGCTGAGCAGTGGCTCACAGGGATCGAGCATATCTGCAATTTCATGGGAGTGGTTGGTAATGATCGGGTGACATGCGCCACTTTCCAGTTTCAGGAAGACGCTCTCGTGTGGTGGGAGTTGATAACCCTCACTCGGGACGTCACAGTGATGACCTGGGAAGAATTCAAGGAGTTGTTTAACTCCAAATATTACAATGAAGCTGTCCGCAGTGCAAAGCGGAAAGAGTTCACTGAATTGGTTCAAACTGAGGGAATGTCGGTTACTGAGTATACGACCAAATTTGACCGTCTGGCCAAGCTCGCAGCGGGAATTGTGCCAATTGATTTCAGCAAGAAAGAGAAATATTTGGCGGGTTTGAGTGCGAAAATTTGGCACGATTTGGTGATTACTACCACTGAGGCAACCACATATGCAGAGATGGTTGAAAAGGCTTAAAGAGCCGAGGGTGCAGTAAAATTTCTTCAGGAGCCCCGGGTGACTCCGAGTGTTGGTGGAACCCCCACTGTTCCTACTCATGTTTATGGTAGGACGGTGGTGACTCCACCACCGAGTAGAAAAGAAAAGTGGTTCCAGCTTCTGGTGGCTCTGGGCAAAGTAAGCGGTTCCGTGGGAACCAAGGCAGAGGTGGACGCCAGGGTTACTCCTACCCTAAGTGCCCACGGTGCAAGAAACATCATCCGAGAAAGTGTAACCGGAAGACGTGCTTCCTGTGTGGCATGGTGGGGCATTTCAAGAAAGATTGCCCTCAGGCAAGGAAAGAGGAGCCGAAAGCAGAAGTGAAACCGGTTCCTGCTCGAGTGTTCGCTATCACCCAAGCTGATGCTGCAGCCAGTCCTTCGGTTGTGACAGGTCAGCTTCCCGTCAACAACTTATTGTTTACAGTATTATTTGATTCGGGAGCTACACGCTCATATGTAGCTACAAGAGTAATTGATCTTTTGGGTAGGCCTTGTGACATTCTAGAAAGAGGGTTTGAAACCCTAATGCCTAGCGGGGAATTGGTTATCTCTAATAGGCGCATTAGGTCTATGCCGATTAGGATCGAAGATAGAGAGTTGAGCGCTGACCTCATAGAACTGAAATTAACTGAGTTTGACATCATACTGGGAATGGATTTTCTGTCCAAGTATTCAGCCAGTATAGATTGTAGGCGAAAAATGGTGATTTTCCAGCCAGAAGGTGAAGATCCATTTGTTTATGTTGGATCAGTTCAGGGGTCTCGGATCCCAGTTATTTCTGTATTAAGGGCTAGGGATTTACTATGCAGTGGTTGTGTAGGATTTCTAGCAGTGGTATTTGACTCCAGCAGACCTGAAACACTTGGGCCTGAGACAGTCAGGGTGGTGAAAGATTTACTCGACAAGTTTCCCGAAGAGTTGCCGGGATTGCCGCCACAATGAGAGATTGATTTTGTAATTGATCTGGCACCTGGAGTCGAACCTGTTTCTAAAGCTCCATACAGGATTGCTCCAGCAGAACTCAAGGAGCTTAAGTTGCAACTTCAGGGGATGCTTGACATTGGGTTTATTCGACCCAGTGTATCGCCCTGGGGAGCTCCGGTTCTCTTTGTGAAAAAGAAAGATGGTTCCCTCAGAATGTGTATCGATTATCGGGAATTAATTAAGCTGACGATTAAGAACAAGTTCCCGTTGCCCAGAATCGACGATTTGTTCGATCAACTTCAGGGAAAGACAGTGTTTTCAAAATTTGATTTACGGTCTGGTTATCATCAACTCAGAATTCGAGAGGAGGACATACCGAAGACTGCTTTTAGAACCAGATATGGGCACTATGAGTTTCTGGTAATGTCATTCGGCTTGACTAATGCTCCTGCGACCTTTATGGATCTTATGAATAGGGTATTCAAGGATTTCCTCGATAACTGTGTTATAGTGTTTATCGATGACATTCTTGTATATTCTCAGTCAAAAGAGGAGCACGAGCATCATCTTCGAATGGTATTGCAGCGACTTAGGGATCACAAGTTGTATGCAAAGTTTAAAAAGTGTGAATTCTGGTTGTCTGAGGTGCCCTTTCTGGGTCATATTGTTGGAAAGAATGGAATTATGGTTGATCCAAACAAGGTAGAATCAGTGAAGAATTGGCCGAGGTCCAAGTCTGTGACAGAAGTTCGAAGTTTTCTCGGTTTAGCAGGGTATTATCGGTGTTTTGTTGAAGGATTTTCTAAAATTTCTATGCCCTTGACCGAATTGACCAAGAAAAATCAAAGATTTGTGTGGTCAGATAAGTGTGAAACAAGTTTCAAGGAGTTATAGCAACGTTTGATAACAACTCCGGTGTTAGCTTTGCCATCAGATCAAGAGAAATTTGTGGTGTACTGTGATGCATCCAGACAGGGTCTGGGATGTGTTCTGATGCAAGCTGACAGAGTCATAGCCTATGCTTCTCGTCAATTGAAAGATTATGAGCAGCGCTATCCAACCCATGACTTGGAACTCGCTGTTGTGGTTTTTGCTTTAAAGATATGGCGACACTATCTTTACGGTGAGAAGTGCGAGATTTATACTAATCATAAGAGTCTCAAATACTTTTTCACCCAGAAGGATTTGAATATGAGGCAGAGAAGGTGGTTGGAATTGGTTAAAGATTACGATTGTGAAATTCTGTATCATCCCGGGAAAGCCAATGTTGTGGCCGATTCTTTAAGCAGAAACGGTCCCGGGCAGGTTTGTACCACGGTTATGATAGCCCCTCAACTAGCTTCTGAAATGGTTAGTGCAGGGATTGAGTTCGTGGTTGGGAAATTGCATAATTTGACACTCCAATCTGATCTGTTGGAGAGAATCAGAAAGGCACAACTAGAAGATCCTGAGCTAGTTAAGGTTCGAGGTGAGGTAATGGCTGGTCGGCCTAAAGACTTTTCAGTCTCGAACAGTGGAATGTTGTTATACAAAGCTCGAGTTTGTATTCCTAGTGTTGATGAGCTTAAAAAAGAGATACTTGATGAAGCTCATACCACACCTTATTCATTGCATCCGGGAACCACCAAAATGTATCAGGATTTAAAACCCTACTTCTGGTGGTATGGGATGAAAAGAGATGTGGTGGACTACGTGACCAAGTGTTTAACCTGCCAGCAGATTAAGGCTGAACATCAGAGGCCGGCAGGGTTACTGCAACCTTTAGTCCTTCCTGAATGGAAGTGGGAGGACATTGCAATGGATTTTGTAACTGGATTACCTAGAACTACGGGAATGTATGATTCAGTATGGGTCATAGTAGACAGATTCACAAAATCAGCTCACTTTCTACCAGTGAAAGTTACATATTCAGTGGATCAGTACGCTGAATTGTATGTGAAGGAGATAGTTCGTCTCCATGGAGCCCCTAAATCTATTGTGTCAGATAGGGATCCAAAGTTTACATCGAAATTTTGGGTGAGTCTTCAGAAGGCTATGGGTACCAAGTTAAAGTTTAGTACAGCCTTTCACCCTCAGACTGATAATCAGTCAGAAAGAACTATTCAGATTTTGAAAGACTTACTGCGAGCCTGTGTCATGGACTTTGAGGGTTCATGGAGTAAGTACTTGCCTTTAATTGAATTCTCCTACAACAATAGCTACTAAAGTACAATAGGGATGGCTCCCTATGAGATGTTATATGGTAGAAAATGTCGTTCTCCTATTCATTGGGACGAGACGGGAGAAAGGAAGTACTTGGGTCCAGAGTTGGTGCAGAGGACCAATGAAGCTATTGATAAGATCAAGGCTCGGATGCTGTTGGGTTTTATGCCCTAAATAAAATTCATTTCAATATAATCAGATTTACTTATTAATATAGATCAGAAATAACATTTAATGTTGCATGGTTCACATGATTTATTTCATGATTATATGTACATAATATATAAATTCATCTGAAACCCTTTTCACATACTTGATCCTGTTTATTGTGCCGTCAACACATTGGAAAGTAAACATGACTATGTGAATAAAGTTTCCTAGATTTATCAGACACAGGGTTTTACTGATATGATAATCTACAACAGAGTTTACTTGCATTTGGAGAAGTGCTATGTTCTTTCCAGAATATTGGTTAAAGTAAAGCTCAGGTTGGATGCATGGAGTATGCATCGGAAGGGACCGATATTGAACTTTGACTTAGATTTAATTAAACTTACCGTAAAATCTATTCAAGTCAATATCGCCTAGTTGATCCTAGATCAAATGATCTTAATCCTGTTATGATTAGGCTCAATCTTGAAAGGCTATTCGTGTTCCTTGAATTGTTAGTTAAGCCTACCTTTTGGTCAGGGTGATACGTACTTTTTGGGAACACGGTAGTGCAATTGAGTGGGAGCGCTGTCATAAACATGGAATCTATAGCTTCTATCTGGCGAATAGTAAGCAAAGGATGATCTCCATCGAGCTTGATTAAACGAACATAAATGGTGGAGTACTCATTTCACATAAGCTGAAATATCATTTATACGGGGTCAAGTGTTTTAAGGAATAAATACATTGTAGAGTGTAACGGTAATTTAATCCCTTTACAGTGTAGATCATTCATATAGAGGATCATTGATCAAATTGGGATTATAACAATGGATAACTAATGATGTGTCTATATGGTGGAACATATAGAGCATTCTATATACTGAGAGTGCAATTCTAAGTTCTATGCGTGGATTCAACGAAGAATTAATAAGTTAGTGAATTTTAGTGCTAAATTCTTGATCTACTTATTGGAAGCTCGGTTATATAGACCCATGGTCCCCCCACTAGTTGAGATAATATTTCTTGTAAGACTCATGTAATTGGTTTTGATTAATCAATTATAATTCTCAAATTAGACTATGTCTATTTGTGAATTTTTCACTAAGTAAGGGCGAAATTGTAAAGAAAGAGTTTATAGGGGCATATTTGTTAATTATGATACTTTGTATGGTTCAATTAATAAATATGATAAATGACAATATTATTTAATAATTATTTATAGTTATTAAATAGTTAGAATTGGCATTTAAATGGTTGAATTAGGAAATTGGTATTTTTGAGAAAATCAGATACAAAAGGTGTTAAAATTGCAAAATTGCAAAAAGCAAGGCCCAATCCACTAAGTGTAGGGCCAGCCACTTTTGTAGGAAATTTAAACTGATTTTTTCATTATTTTAATGCTAAATAATTCAAACCTAACCCTAGTGGAATGCTATAAATAGATAGTGAAGGCTTCAGGAAATTTACACTTAAATTTCTACACTTCTTCTGATTCAGAAAAACTGAGCCTTCTCTCTCCCTATCTTTAGCTGACCACTCTCTCTCTTTTTCCTTAGAATTTCGAAATCCTTAGTGTATGAGTAGTGCCCACACACATCAAGTGATACCTCAATCATAGTGAGGAAGATCGTGAAGAAAGATCATCAGCAAAAGGAGTTTCAGCATCAAGGATTCAGAGAAAGAGATCCAGGTTCAGATATTGATAATGCTCTGCTACAGAAAGGAATCAAGGGCTAGATATCTGAACGGAAGGAGTCATTTAATTCCGCTGCACCCAATGTAAGGTTTCTTAAACTTTATATGTGTTTATTTCATCGTTTTAGAAAGTTCTTATTTAGGATGTTAATAAACATACTTGTGAGTAGATCTAAGATCCTGGTAAAATAATTTCTAACAACTGGCCTTAGAGCCATGGTAATTGATTTACTTGCAAGAAATTTGGACTTTAAAACGATTGTTTGTATGTTTTTTGGATGGTATCATGTTGTATTGAGTGTTATTTGATGATTGATTGATGTTTGTAAATTTTCGTGAAAAATAATTGCGATTCTATATCTGGCATTATTTTTATTGGATAGTATGGAAAAAATTAAGCAAGTTAGCCTTTTACAGAACTCAATTTCGATTTTATTTGAATTAGTTATGAATTTTTGAAGATTTGAAAAAAATCGGAGCTGTGCTGAAATTTTCCTGCGATCGCGAAAGCTGTCCGTACAGCTCACAATTTTTTTGTTTTTCTTCGATTTTTCATGCTTTTTCATGGAATTAACTTTCGATTTTTTGTGTAGTTTTATATTTATACTATTACTATTCCTAATTTAATTCTAATTATCATTTTGAATTAATTTAATATTTTTTAAATTTAATTCAAGATATTAGTGTAATTTGAATTTGAATAGAATTAGTATCTATCTTTTTGCTTAAAAATCTATCTTATTTTTAAATTTGATTATATCTTATCTTATTTTTAAATTTAAGGTCAGATTTTATATATATTTTTTAAATTAAATCTTTTTAGATATTTTGACCTTATTTAAATTTAAAATAAGATAATTATAATCATGTAATTTTAAATAGATGTAAGATAGTTTGCTAACTTTTAAATTTTTTTATTTTATTTATTTAAATTAAATTTAAAATCTGAAAAAGATATTTAACTTATCTTTTCTAATTTTTATTTAATTTTTATTTATAAAATAACATTTAAATTTTAAAAGTAGTTAGCAAATTTTGAAATGATATTTAGGTTAGTTGAAATCTAATTTTTCAAAATTGTAGGTTTAATTTTAAATTTAAATTATTTTTAAACTTTCGAATTTTTGAAATATTTTTTTTAAATTTTCGAAAATTATTATTTATTTAATTAATTATTTCGAAATTAATTATTTAATTTAAAATTAAATAAATCCTACATCCAACTATCCAGCTAACCTTGTTGCAGGAGTATGTGTTTTAGCTTGTTTATAAGTTTTCAAAACCTATTATTACTTGATTGCAAATAGCCATGGTTACTTTTTGCCAGAGCTAATGATCTGATGGCTCCCTTGGTCAAGTTAATAATTTGTAACAGGTATATTTACAATCTTCTTTCATCTGTGTATGACCTAGCAACATGATAGGACTCATCCAAAGTGTGCCTGTGTGAGCCTATATGTTTAATTTTATTATAGATGCATATAGGTTGTTGTTGCTAAAATAAATTATCATAGTTTTTGATAGAATTTATTTAGGCCCATTTAGTTTTTGGGCCTATTCAATTAATAACAGTTGTTCTTATTAAGGTTAAATTCCTCTCTTTTGGGCCTTGTGTGAGAGTTGGGAGCCATAGAAGCGGGTACGACATACTGAACCCAACACCCCCTCACATGAACCACCCCAATTGTGAAGGCCCATTTGCCTGATTTGAACAACTGTATTAGGTTAATTACACTAGTTTAACCTAATAAAATTGATTAGCAACATAATTAATTTCATTTATTTTGAAATTAATTTAAGAAAATTATAGTTTAAAGAATTCTTTATTCTAAGCTAAACTATATGTATTTTCTTGTATTTAATTAAATATAGAATTATAACCATCTAGATTCTTTCTGGAGCTTAATTTAAATTTTTCATTAAATATTCCTATTTAAGTTGATATTTAGTTATCTACAACTAACCAACTTAAATCTGAATATCTTTTGAATTTTAAATTTCAAAATTAAGTTGAGGAATTTTAGGCATTGGTTATTAAGATTCTTTAGATATTTTTTAAGTTAATATCTTTTCGAATATTAACTTAAAATGGAATATTTTAGATATTTTTTTTTTAAGTTAATATCTTTTCGAATATTAACTTAAAATAAAATATTTTCAAATTAAGTGGTTACAACTTAATTTTTGATATTTAATTAAATTTAAATTTGAAAATATTTAAGTTCTAGATTTTTTCTAATACAACTTAAATTAGATATTTTTTCAAATTTTGTGGAAAAGATACTTAGTCAAATAAGATATTTTCTAGATAATTATTTCTAGACTACTTATTATTTCTAATATTAAATAGGAAATATTATACATTGTGAAATTAATTATTTATTAATTAATTTTGGTACAATTTATTTTAAGTATATTTTTCCTAGTATTAAACTAGAGATTAATAATTAAGCCTTCTCTACACTTAATTATTTATTTCTTGAATTTAATACATTTAATTAATTTGAAAATTAAATATCTAAGTTGATTTTTATCATCATACTTAAATATTTCTTTTTCATGACATTTAATTAAATAGAAAATTATTTTAGTTGAAATTTATTTTTTCAACTAAATTTAAATTATTTTCAAAATATATTTTTTTCTTTATTTTATTAATCAAATTTCGAAATTGCATTTCTTAAATGCTGCAATTTCAAATTTTATTTGAAAAATAGATTAAGTTGTAAATTAATTATTTATTTTAATTAATTCTTGGATCAACTTAAATCAATGATTTTTTCATTTATTGATTAATTTAAAATAAATTGAATTAAAGTATATTATTAGAAATTGAATTAATTAGTCAAAGGAAAATCTAGATAGATGATATTTTTGCTTGAAGTATTTTTCTAATGTATTTAATTAAATAGAAAATTAATATTTAAGTTGATTTTCATCATCATACATAAATATTTGAAATTTTTCTTATATATTTAATTAAATAGGAAAATTATATTTTTTGTTGTAAATTAATTTTGGGCCAACATTAAATTAGAATAATTTTTCCAGGATTTATTTTTTATTTTAACATGCATTTTTCGAAAATTGTATTCTTAAATACTTTAATTTTTCGAAATGCAATATATATTTATAGAAAATCAAATTTGAGTTGTAAATTAATTTAAATTAATTTTGTAACAACTTAAATTGAACATTTTTCCAAATATTTATTGGAAATTATTACTAAGATGGAAATAATTCATGTTATTTTCATATCCATCTAAGTAAAATTTATAAATATTAAATTAAAATTTATATTTGGAATTTTTCATTCTAAATTGGAAATTTTAATTAAATAAATATATATTTAAAATAAATAGAATAAATAAAGAGAATCAAAGAAAATACAACTCACTTTAAATAATGAGCTTGATTATTATTAAGACATTCGATCTCCATTATGGGTTTTACACCGCGTTTGTTTTAGTGAGTAATCCTCCCTAATGGAGGAACGTTCATTAGCAATTTCGCACCGTTTAACCTCGCATGATAAGTAGTTTGTAAGTGTTTTGTATGGTATAGATCACCCTAATGGTGGCGAGCATACTTGACTTGCAAATTATGAAACAATGGTGGAAGCTCATAAGATAGAATTGCCTTGACTCTCGCCTAAACGGGACAACGCTGAATTCCAATCTTGATCGAATAAAAGGTTGCTAGAATGGTTATCATTTTAGATGAGCTGACAACTCTATTCAATGGATGATGCTTTGACTCTCGCCTAAACGGGACACTGTATCAGTTTGTTGAAAAACCTTGGAAATTATTTAGGATTGTATGTTTTAGTATTTTCACTTGTCATTCCTACTTGCTATATGCTTATAATTTCTGAATTGTGTATGAATTTATATTGAACCATGTTATTTTCTGTTATTAAGTTGTAGTTTAATTTCGAATCTTCATTGTTGGTCCAACATGTTTGTTTATCTAATGAGATAAATACCTAGTGGATTTTCACCATTAGACATACATAATAGTGTTAGATCTCGAAAGATAAATATTGTATATGCGACATCTAGCTGTTCATCAATTGATGACACCTTAGACTAGTATTTTTACAATATGAAACAAGAAGATTACATAAATAAAATTACTTTGTCTTTCGCTAATCGAAGCATCGTTGGATTCTTATTTATAAACGAAATTATCCTAATTCCTCTTAGCTTATTCATTTCGAATTAGCTCCATAATATATCATTGGATGAATGGTCTATAAATCATTTCATGTCATTCTATATTTTCTCTTAAGAAATTAAATGACGCATATGATTATAATCCCGAAATTCTATTCCCAATTGATATAAATCCTCAATCTTAGAAATCTCCTACTTGTATGGGCAAATCTGACTTAGAGTTTAAATAGTAGTGGTGGTCCAAGAAAGAATTACTCATTATATTTGGTATAAATTTAAGTCTTTGACTTTAATTTTAGATTCCAAATAGAAATTTTCTTATATTTCTAATTCCAGATACAATACAGTTACACTTTCTCAAGTGTTTAATATCATTCTTCTATTAATGGATTAAAACTGTATGGAATATGAGTTAGGTATTCTGTGACCAGGATCCACTTGCACTATTCTAAGAACTCTTTGATGTAAATAAACCTATGTCATCAAAAAGACACTACCACATTTTTTTAATCTATGGCATTTGTATCTTGTTCATAGTGGATTTGACAAGATCAATCTCTGCAAAGAGTTAATATGCCTATATCCATTGAAAGTAGTTCATCTCATTCGCAGATGGATGTACATTCAGGGGTGGATATGAGTTTTTCGTTGTATTCTTAAAACGATCACTCTAGATTATACCTTATGCAAAGAAATTTGAAATGTTTGAAAAATTTCTTAAATTTCTAGCAATGGTTAAAACCATTAAGGTAAGTGGTTAAAGATCTTGCGAACTGATAGGGGTGGAGAAATAGTTAGTTGATATGCAGTTCAAAGATCATTAAATTGATTTTTGAATTATATCCAAACTTACCTCCCAGTAAATTTCGAGTTGCATGTTGATGATTAGTTACTAGTCGTTGCCTAATTCCTTCTATGGTAATACAATTTCAGAATGATGTAATGGTTGTATACTTAATGTAAATCATTACTAGATTCATGGATGACCTAATCAAAATCTTAAGAAAAGCTAGAACTGTTAACCATGGTTTGTTAGCTATTCTAAGTGATTAGGGGTGGACCATCCCAATGTCAATAGATAAGAAAGTGTTTGTTCAAACAAATACTACTTTTCTAAGAAAATGACTAAGTCTGAAAAACAAGTAGCAAATAAATGAGATATTTAATTCTTGATTCCAAAAGTGTTCTATCATCTTATATAACATATGATGATCCCACTGCCTCTGTTGTCTTGTCACAACCAAAGAGGTTAATACCATTTAGTTTTCTTCGACATAATTCACGGTACCTCGCCGTAGTGGGAGAGTTTCTAGGAACTCACCTTCTTATGACTTGGGAGACACTAGTGATTAAAATCCATTGTGAGTTTAAGCAAGTAATGGATTGTCAAGATAAGAAACTAAGAAGAAAGCCAATAGAACTATGGTTTAATCCATTCACATGGAGTAACCTAAAGTTTTCTATTACAAGGACATAAAAGGAAATTTTTGTTCATAAGTCTATTCAATGGACTTAACAAACTTCCTGTTCTTAGTATTATAGGTTTGAGTTTATCTAAACCTATGGCTTGTGGTATACCTGGTAATTACTTACTCTAATGCAAGCAACTTACTTTAGTAAGATGTTGAAGCATTTTCTTTCTAATGGCAATCTATAGAAGCTTCACAACTTCTTAGGCATAGATTTTATCTAAGGAAAAGTCTCAACTATTCCAGAAAAGATAAAGCCATGAAAGAATTTCTTATATCAACAGTGAGAGGTCTTAGATATGCTTTTGTATGCCTTAGACCAGACACCTGCTGTTGAGTGGGAGTAATGAGTAGGTATCAGATTAATCCAGGAGAAGAACATTGGAAGACAATCAAGTAAATTTTAAGATAAAGAAGAGGAACTATATGTTAGTCTATAAGGGTGTGTTTAAAACTCTTAGACTACACCATATCAGATTTCGAAATTTGCCTTTGTGCTAGTAAATCTTTCTGATAAGATGGTGGTTACTCTGGGGGTGGAATAGTGATTTTGGAGAAGTGTAAAAACCTATCTGAAGTCTCTAGGTCTACCAGAGAGAGACTGAATGTTAAAGCTGCAGGAAAGGTACTTATTCAGTCTAAGGAAATTTTTATACATCTTTGGCACCATTCCAAATTGCCTTAAACTACTAGTGTTAATTTCCTGATTAACCAAAAGTAGTTGCCAAAGGTATAGAATCCAGTATCCCAAGAGAGTAGACATATAGAGAGGAATTTCACATTATCAATGATTTTGTGATTAAGGAAGAGTAATGGTGGAGAAAAGGTTGTGGTTAATTCAACCTTTCAGATCCTATTACGAGGAGTTTACTACTACTACACTTGATTTGTATATCAAGGTGTTGAGATTATTTGAAACGCACTTTTTGTTTTATATTAGTGCAAGTGGGAGTTTGTTGGGTTTTATGCCCTAAATAAAACTCATTTCAATATAATCAGATTTACTTATTAATATAGATCAGAAATAACATTTAATGTTGCATGGTTCACATGATTTATTTCATGATTATATGTACATAATATATAAATTCATCTGAAACCCTTTTCACATACTTGATCCTGTTTATTGTGCCGTCAACACATTGGAAAGTAAACATGACTATGTGAATAAAGTTTCCTAGATTTATCAGACACAGGGTTTTACTGATATGATAATCTACAACAGAGTTTACTTGCATTTGGAGAAGTGCTATGTTCTTTCCAGAATATTGGTTAAAGTAAAGCTCAGGTTGGATGCATGGAGTATGCATCGGAAGGGACCGATATTGAACTTTGACTTAGATTTAATTAAACTTACCGTAAAATCTATTCAAGTCAATATCGCCTAGTTGATCCTAGATCAAATGATCTTAATCCTGTTATGATTAGGCTCAATCTTGAAAGGCTATTCGTGTTCCTTGAATTGTTAGTTAAGCCTACCTTTTGGTCAGGGTGATACGTACTTTTTGGGAACACGGTAGTGCAATTGAGTGGGAGCGCTGTCATAAACATGGAATCTATAGCTTCTATCTGGCGACTAGTAAGCAAAGGATGATCTCCTTCGAGCTTGACCAAACGAACATAAATGGTGGAGTACTCATTTCACATAAGCTGAAATATCATTTATACGGGGTCAAGTGTTTTAAGGAATAAATACATTGTAGGGTGTAACGGTAATTTAATCCCTTTACAGTGTAGATCATTCATATAGAGGATCATTGATCAAATTGGGATTATAACAATGGATAACTAATGATGTGTCTATATGGTGGAACATATAGAGCATTCTATATACTGAGAGTGCAATTCTAAGTTCTATGCGTGGATTCAACGAAGAATTAATAAGTTAGTGAATTTTAGTGCTAAATTCTTGATCTACTTATTGGAAGCTCGGTTATATAGACTCATGGTTCCCCCACTCACTAGTTGAGATAATATTGCTTGTAAGACTCATGTAATTGGTTTTGATTAATCAATTATAATTCTCAAATTAGACTATGTCTATTTGTGAATTTTTCACTAAGTAAGGGCGAAATTGTAAAGAAAGAGTTTATAGGGGCATATTTGTTAATTATGATACTTTGTATGGTTCAATTAATAAATATGATAAATGACAATATTATTTAATAATTATTTATAGTTATTAAATAGTTAGAATTGGCATTTAAATGGTTGAATTAGGAAATTGGTATTTTTGAGAAAATCAGATACAAAAGGTGTTAAAATTGCAAAATTGCAAAAAGCAAGGCCCAATCCACTAAGTGTAGGGCCAGCCACTTTTGTAGGAAATTTAAACTGATTTTTTCATTATTTTAATGCTAAATAATTCAAACGTAACCCTAGTGGAATGCTATAAATAGATAGTGAAGGCTTCAGGAAATTTACACTTAAATTTCTACACTTCTTCTGATTCAGAAAAACTGAGCCTTCTCTCTCCCTATCTTTAGCTGACCACTCTCTCTCTTCTTCCTTAGAATTTCGAAATCCTTAGTGTATGAGTAGTGCCCACACACATCAAGTGATACCTCAATCATAGTGAGGAAGATCGTGAAGAAAGATCATCAGCAAAAGGAGTTTCAGCATCAAGGATTCAGAGAAAGAGATCCAGGTTCAGATATTGATAATGCTCTGCTACAGAAAGGAATCAAGGGCTAGATATCTGAACGGAAGGAGTCATTTAATTCCGCTGCACCCAATGTAAGGTTTCTTAAACTTTATATGTGTTTATTTCATCGTTTTAGAAAGTTCTTATTTAGGATGTTAATAAACATACTTGTGAGTAGATCTAAGATCCTGGTAAAATAATTTCCAACAGATGCTTGCTACTCAAAGCAAGCAGAAAAGTTACGTTGATCCGAAGCACAGGGATGTTACATTTCGGGTAGGGGAACATGTTTTCCTGCGGGTTTCACCAATGAAGGGTATTAGACGCTTCAGGAAGAAGGGTAAGTTAAGCCCTAGGTTCATTGGGCCATTTCAGATACTCGAGAAGGTCGGGCAGGTAGCATATCGGCTAGCCTTACCACCAGCGTTATCGGCTGTTCATGACGTATTTCACATTTCTATGTTGAGGAAATACGTGTCAGACCCGACTCATATCTTGAGTTATGAAGCTCTTCAACTGCAATCAGACTTGTCCTATGAAGAGCAACCTGTACAGATTCTGGATAAGAAAGAAAAAGTTCTTCGGAACAAGACTATTGCACTGGTTAAGGTGCTCTGGAGGAACAGTAAGGTGGAAGAAGCCACCTGGGAATTGGAGTCGGATATGAGGACTCAGCATCCAGAGCTATTCAGGTTAGATTTCGAGGACAAAATCCTATTAATGGGGGGATAATTGTAATGACCGTTCTAGTAATTTGGATTAGTAAAGGCAATTAGCACTAATTTTTATTATTTTATTATTATTTATGAATTAATTTAATTGTGGACCCCAATATTTAGAAATAAATATTAGAGTTATAATTTCTCAATTTTGGAGATTTTATTAAACTCTAGGGGTATTATTTAGCTTATATGTGAAATATGTTATTTTTGTAATTTTTGCTCGGCAACAACGGAAAATGCGATGGATGGCTAATTGATCACATGGGTAAGTTTAGAACCTTATTTCTTAGTGGGAAATATTTTAGAAAAAAAATAAATTATCGGGATTGAGCGGGGTTATGGGATTTGACCATTTTACCCCTAGCTTTAGAAAAACCTTAGTATTGGGTTAAAGGGCATTTTAGTCTTTTGGTTAAGGGGAGAGTGAGGTGGCTGCCCAATTATTTGACACTTGGCAAGTTAACTTTCAGCAAGGATTAATTAAAATCTTTTTTTTCTCATTTGGGGAAAAATCAAGAAAAGAGGAAAATTAGAAATTAGAGTTTTTCTTGAACTCTCTCTCTCTCTCTTTCTTTCGGCTGGGGCAAAGCAAGGGCAAGGATCAATTTTTCCCTTCCATTTTTCTGGGATTTAGCTAGAATTCAAGGAGGATTCAACTAAGGTAAAGCCCTAGAACTCTTAAAGATGTGATTTTAAGCTTTTTCTTTGGTTTGAGCTTGTGTTTTTGAGTAATAGGGGCTGTTAGGTTTAGTTAGGTTTAGGGTTCGAATTTTAGGGTTTATTTGAGCTGGTTTTGGTCCCTTGTAGCAGGTTTTGATGAATGGTTTAAGATTTATGCAACTTTGAACATTGAGTTCAAAGCTTTGAGCTTTAATGGTAACTTGATTTTGAATGGTTTGTTCTGTGAAATACTGGCTGGGTTTTGTTGCTTATGCATTGTATAGGAGCTCTGGAAGGTTTCATGGCAATTGGTGGAGGATTGAGCAACAAATGAAAGGTTTTGGGAAACCTGGTGCAAACCGGCTAGCCGGTTTGCAGGGCCACAAAAACCGGCTAGCCGGTTTTGGCAGGGTTCCCCAGGCCTTTCATTTTCTCAATTTTTGCCATTTCGATGCCTCGGTTGGGTGTTTCCCCATTTCCAGAGTTACAATAACCCATTAAGAGCATAGCAGAACCTAGGGTTTTGGTTTTGGGTTTCCAGATATAAGGGTTTTAATCATGTGACTTACCCGGTTTCAAAATGTGATTAGGGCATCCATCTAGCACAAGATTTCCGTTTAGGTCGGCCAGCACACTTAAATTCGGAAAACAGGTAAGAACTGAATATAATATGTGATGTGATTATCTGAATGTATGTATATGTGTTTGTATATGCATGCTTAAATTATGATTTGCACTACCAACACTTGTATGGATATAGTACAGAGTGCATTGGTATAGTGAATGTTGTTGTTGTGAGTACGATACAGTGATACCAACACGGGTACGGGAAAGTGCTAAGGCGTGTGGTATATCATTCAGTGGTACTCAGGGTACGGAGTAAACCTACCAACACTCGTACAGTGAGGTACGTTGTGTATGTGGTATAGTGGTTGTACCCTAGTGTTGAACGTTCATACTCATCTGTTAAGCTCTGTAAATAGGTGTATGGGCGCCTATTTACAGGTCGAAAATTATATGATATGTTATATGCATTTCTTACTGAGTCTGTCGACTCACAGTTCTGCTTCCATGTGTAGGTAAAGGAAAGGCGAAGGCTGAACAGGAGTGAACCTGAGCTCGGGTGGGATTGTACATGTCAAAGTTGCGTGACCTGGAGTGTTCGGTCTCGAGACATCTGGAGATTGTATTTTGATAGTCGTTGTGCGACCTGTAATAAATGTATATTTTGGAATGTTAATTTTACAAAGTTTGAAAACGGGATCCCGGCACTTGTAAATATTTGATTATATTACAAAGTTTAATATTTAATGCAAAAATTTTAATTTGACACATTTTTCGAGAAAATTCTTTGATTAGCAAAGATTGCACTATGATTGAAAAAGCATTGTAGCGTGCCTTAGCATTAGGGCGTTACAAAAAGTCTTTTTAGATAAATTACTTAATTTTAGAACTAATTTTTTTAAATAACTATTAATTTAAATAATTATCTATTTAAAATATAACTTATTAACTTTTTTTATAAGAAACTACTAACTTAATATAAATTATTAAATTAACAAATTTTTTTATTATCATCAAACTTCAACAAAATTATTTTATTTAAATTATTTTTATTTAATATAATATTGGATTATTTTTTAATTATTTATTAATCTTTTTTATTGTAAGAATTTATTAATTATTAAGTTCATTACTTATTCAATTATTAATTATTTATGTTAACTAATAAAAGTTGTTTATTAAATATTTTATTATTTATTATTATTTTTCAAAAAATATACAATTCTTTTTAATTAAATTACTTAAAATTAGAATTAATTTTATTAATTTTAATAAATAATTATTAACTTAAATAATTTTCTATTTTAAATATAACTTTTCTATATTTATTTTAAATAAATTACTAACTTATTTAAAGTTATTTTAACAAAATTTCGGCAGAATAACATTTATAAGCTAACCAAAAATTTTAAAACCTGTTTTAAACAATCTAAAAATTTTCATATACACCACAGATTTTTAAAAATTATACATTTTCAGAATAAATCAAAACATTATTAAAATATATATATATATAAAAAAAAAAACACACACACATATAAACACACATCACAATTTCAAAATATTAATATATATTAAAAAAAACACACATACAATCACATATAACATTTACAATTCAAATTTTTTTAAAGTATAAGAAAAATAAAAACTAACAGTGTGACACTCCGGTATATGAGCGGTTTATCTGAACATATTGCTTGTGGTGGCTCCAATATAAATGCACACTATATATAGCTACAAAAATTTAAACAGAAAAAAAAATATATATAAACATAAATACATATGTGTTGATGCTTCCTTTCAACAACTGAGTTTTGTTGAGGTATTTCCACACATGAGTGGTAGTTGATTATGCCTTTAGAGGCAAAGAAAGATTGTAAATTCAATTCCTTGGCATTGTCAGATCGGATGGCCTTAATATTTTTTGAAAACTGAGTGCAAACCATGTTAAAAAATGTGGGAATTATATGTTGGACATCAGATTTGTTCTTGAGCAAGTAAAGCCAAGTAAACCTAGATTTGTCATCAACTATAGTAAGAAAGTACTTGTAACCTTCCACACTAATTATGTGAAAGGGACCCCAAATGTCCATATGAATTAAATCAAACACATTCTTGAAAAAATTATTATTGGAAATGAAAGGTAAACGTTTTTGTTTAGCCAAATGACAAATGTGGCAATGTAAAATCGAATTCTTATGTGAAATCTTGTTCTCTTTATTGAAGAAATTTGAAATTCACATAGAGGGGTGTCCAAGGCGATTGTGCCATTGGTTTACACTGGTTTTATTGAAAGAAAGAAAGGGAATAGTAGTTGCTGCAGTGGGGAGATTGTCTTGTTGAAGCAAGTACAATTTGCCATATTTTTCAATTGTCCCAATCACCACATTCAGAGTAGGATCCTGGATTACACAAGAATCATGATGGAATAAAATCGAATTAGGAGTGTGAGCCATGTATTCAGAAATAGAAAATAGATTCAGTTCGAAACTTGGTATGTACAACACCTTATGGAGAGTAATCTGGGAATTAATGTGGACAGTTCCAATGTTTTGGACAAGAACAAGTTGTCCATTTGGTAGTAAAACATGCTTAGGAAAGGAATTAGTTGTAAATGTGGAAAATCATGCTAGATTAGAACACATGTGGTGTGTAGCACCACTATCAATTATCCAAGGTATAGTATGTGAATTAGAATTGTTACCTGCAAGATTAGAAGCTGCAGCAGGCATGATGTTGGGTTTAGTATGGGTGATGTGGCTTAGTTGTTGACTGAGGAGAGAAATCAAATGTTGGCATTGAGTAGATAAATTAGCATTGACAGTGAGTCCATCCGAGTCTGGTTTGGGGTTGCTGGAAGAGGCATGGTTTGCCTTAGCTTTGCCCTTTTCTTGTTTCTTTTTGTGTCCATAACCAGGTAGGAAGCCGTGTCTGAAATAACACTTATCGACTAAGTGGCCTAGTTTTCCACAATTGGAGCAAGATGGCCTTGGTTTCTTGGTCCTTGAGGGGTTTGTAGAGCTAGCAGCAGCAGCTAGAGAAATCACATCAGTAGAACCAAGTGATCTTTGACGTTCTTCTTGAACGATCATAGCAAAGACACGGGACAGATTAGGTATGGATTCATTGAGCAAGATTTGATCTCGAACCGAGGTAAAGGATTCGTTTAAACCAATCAAGAATTGAAGCACTTGATTCTGGTTGTAGTAATCCAAGAATATTTTCATTGCACCACAAGTGCAAGTGGTTATGGGTTGAAATTCTTTCAATTCATCCCATAGAGATTTTAATTTCGTGAAATAAGCAGAAACAGAGTTGTCACCCTGCTGAAGACGGTTTAGTTGAGTCTACAATTGGAAGATCCGAGGGCCATTGCCTTCATTGAAACACTCAGCAAGATCGTTCCACATTTTAGTAGCCAAATCGAAGTACATTATGCTTTGTGCAATCTCAGAAGAAACAGAATTAATCAACCAAGACATGACCATATTGTTACACCTTAACCAAGAATTGAGATAGATGTTACCAGGTTTTGGGCGAGGAAGAGATCCATTGATGAATGCGATCTTGTTCTTGGCAGTGAGCGCCATGGTTATTCCTCGCTTCCATGGCTGGTAATTGGTGTCGTTGAGGACAGTGGAGACAAGCACAAGGTCGGGGTGATCACCGGTGCTGAGGAAGAAAGGGCTGGAATGATCGTCAGCCACGGATCGAGAAGTGAGTGCCTAATTGTGTTGTCATCAACAAATGGTGGAATGATCTTGGGGAAGAGGATTTGTGTTCTGAGCTTGAACCCGAATTTGTGGAATGCGAGGAGGAATTGTTGAGGGATTTGGAGCTGGAACAGAATCGGAAGTGACCTTTGCAGCTTGGTTGTCGATCGACGATGGAGGAGCACAATCCTGAGATCGAGTCGAAGGTCGTGCCATTGAAGCTGTGGGTTGTATAACGTCTGATACCATATGAGAAAAGAGAGAAAACAGAGCGAAAATCAGAGCATATATTTTATTATAGCTCAACTTGATTTTACAAATGAAGAGATAAGCTTATATAGCCCGGTTCAACAAGAAAGAAGCAATTGGAAAATAACCATCTGTAACAGAAAAAGCAGCTACAAAATATCCAAGTCTATAACAACCAAAACTAATCCTAACTAACTAACTCAATTTGTTCTAAAATTTTTACACCCCATAAAATGATAAATACACTGTATTACTAAAAAAATATAAACTTAAATAATTTTTGAAAATTACTCTTAATACTTTTTTAAAATTTTTTATTCACTTTATTTTATGTTAATTTCAATACTTATTTTGATTTCATTTTCATATATTTTTCTAACTCATGTCTATATTTTTTTTTTAGGAAAATTTCATATAATTTTTTATTTTAATTTTTTTGTTATAATATTTAAAATATAATTTATGTTTATTTGATAAGTATATTTTTTAAGAATAAGAATTGGAAGAAAAAATTTAAAAAAACAACACGATTTACATATTTAATTTTTAGTAAAATGACCAAAATAATTATCTTTACACTACTACTAAAAAATTGATTGTTATAATTTTTTTTATTAGTTAAAAACTTTTAAACCATAAAATCTTTCATCAATGGATAATTTTGAAATTTCATAATAATCATCAAATATAAAAATTATATCTTTGAAAAAATATTCTTTGGATTCTTATTATTATGCCTAGAAAAATTTAATAATTCATAATATATAATGCATCATTCTTTTGATAACACAATATATGTAATTCATAATGCATTATTATGCCTAGAAAAAATATATAATTTCATAATAATCATCAAATAATTTTTATTTCTTTTGATAACACAATATATGTAATGCATCATTCTTCATAAAACAACCCAATGCAGTAAGAGTAAATCAGGAAGTCTTCCTATTCTTTGAGATTTTTTTTTTTTTTTTAAAAAAAAAAAACTAAAGAAAATTTTGGAGTAACTAAATAATACGCTCTTGTAAATAAAATGGGGTATGGTTAAAAAATTAATATTTAATGAAATAAATTTAATTATGGGATGTAGTTATAATTTTAATGGTGTAATTTCCCTCACAAATCGTTGGAAACATGATCTAAACTAAAAACTCAAGGGCAGTGTAAAAGACTTTTTCTGATTGAAAATTTTAACTTACCAATTTTTTTTCTTTTTCATTTGTTTTACCACAAAAATAATTGAAAAATGAATTAGAAAGAATTAAAAAAAATCTAGCCATAATTTTCAAACAAACAAATCATTAGGAGAATAAAATAAGAAGACGAGAGAGAAACTTTTCTAACCTAATATTCTTCTCAATATTAGGAGAGTTTTAGTTTTAGTTTTTCTTCTTTTTTTTTTTTCAGTCGTAACTCTAAAACAAAGGGTTGAAAATTACAATTGATTGATTATTACATCAACCATCAACGGTCAAAATATGGCATATACCCAATAACTAAGTGCTCTATAATATCTCAACCATGTTTGAAAATTTCCAATTTAGATTTCCTACAATGAAGAAATTAAGCCCACGTTGCATGTTAACTAAAATATTAATAATTGTTCAAAGGCTAATACATTATTCCTTTCTCTTTCTCTCATCATCTCTTGTTTTATTTTATTATTATCTTTTCACTCTAAATCCAAAGTCATGGACAAAACTAGCAAAAGAAGAGTCTTGTTTATATTCTGGTTTATAACAATTTCTATTCAAATCACTCTAACAAAAGGAGAAAATCTAGATTTTATTCATAAACATGAAGGTATTAAAAAGTCTTTCACAAAGACATTACAAAGCACAATTTCCTTGCTGAAGACTTCTCATCAGAATTCATGGAAGAAAGTCAAGAGTCTCATGCAACATATTCAATTTCACTATTTCCCACCAAACTTAGAGTATGTTTTTTCTTCTTTTTCTTGTAATACATACATACATGTTTGTTCCTCGTTTGATGTATTTTTGACTTTGAGCAACCATTTGATGTCTGTTTACAGCTTTAAAGGCATAGATGAAGCAAATGCTAAGGGCGGTGCTGGAGTTAAGATGACACAAGCAGTAGAGAAGAGTTTTGACACAAGCAAAGAGACAGTTGAAGAAACTGCGAAATCGGCTGCTGAAGTTGTGGATAAAACAATGAGCAAGACAGCCAAGAAAGTAAAAGAAAGTGTCTCTGATAAAGAATCTGCTGCAGAGCTTTAATTCATTTGGTTTTGGGATTGTAAAGGATAGCCATTGGTTTGTCTATGCCTGCCTATGTAGAGCTTTTACAAACTGTCATCACTTTTTTTGTTAAAAACTCTATTACTTATAAAAGAGTAATGATTCATACTGAGAAATGAGGTAGTTTTGCTTATTCATTTTAGTTGTAATATTTTCATTTTTTTTTTGTTTATCAAGTTCTCATACATTCTTAACACAATATGGACAACAAACTAGTTAAACTCTTTTAGCATTCAATAGCCATAATGGTTGAAAATGAAAATCGAGTTAAACAATGTAGTCTAGGATCAAAGGAACACATCACTCTGATTTTTCTTAACAATATTCAAATTTTCAAGAGATCAATTTAGAGATATACCAGTCAGTCTGCAATATTCCCTCTAGCTCTAGCAAAAGGAGGGTCAAGTTAATTGAGCTTTCCAAGCAACACAACCCTCACCTAGCAGCAAGAAACTCTACTCACACTTAGATTGAATCCAATCCATAGGGTTGTCCGATTCGAGACACCGTCATCATGACCAGAAGTACTTATGTTAATCTTACACTAATCATCCAGTGCGAAGTTTCAAAACCATTGAAGCATGAAATTTTTGACTTAATAATATGCAGAATAAATCAAAACCATTGAAGTATCATGAGATTTAAATGAGAGCAGTAGAACCAAATTCTATTAGCAGGATGACAGACGAGGACATTATGTGAGAGGAATCACAGAAAGGTTTTGTGGTGAAGACAATGAAGTTTTTAGCCCAAATATCCTTCCAGCAAGAATAAGATAGAGGAAAGATATTTTGAATCCCCTGACATTTTATGATCTCCAAGAAACTGTTCAGTAAACAGTATTACAAGAAAAAAGCCAGGAAGGAGAAATGGCAAAATTCTCCAATGATCATTGTACTTGTCTAGTTTTGAAGGATTACAGCTTAATGCTTATTACGTATTTTTACCTTTACTGCTACTAACTCCAACAATAGAAGGCTAATTTTGTCCTTTGTTGTCGCATAAATAAGGTTGGTAGTTGCAGTGGATAAAAGGTTAAACTCAAAATGTTACTCTGAAACATGATACAAAAGCTATTTTGGCAAAATAGTAATAATTGAAGGAATGATTTTGCAAAATGAGGGCATGAAACAGGAGAGTGAAAATAACATAAAATGTACAGTGCAAATAAAGCTCATAAAACTCATGTTTCCCCAAAAAACTTCAAATTCTTAATATTGCAGAAAAGCTCTCTAAAGAATCACTGAAACTAATTTGAGTCAATGTCTGGAGCATAAAAGTGACTGATGATAAAACCACCTGCACAATTGCTTCAGATATCAGAGTAACAAGCACTACCAACAAACTACTGATGCCGTACATTTTTCGTCATTCAAGTTGTACAAAAACTGAACTAAGGAAAATGGGAACCGGAGAGTTTGAGACATTCACTCTGGCATCTTCGGAGGCAGATATCGTTCCAATTTGGTACTTGATGTTGATTAACGCAAACAGTGCGAGCACATGCATCAGCACAAGCTTCAAGCTCAGATACTCCACAGACAGTGACACAGGTATCAGGGATTGGATCCTTTGAGAATGCCCCAACCTTTTTCAGCATTCTCTTTGATGTACACACCCTCTCACATACAAAAATCTCATCAGAATTCTTCTCCCTACCCCGGGCACTCTGCAATCTCTGCTCTTCAGCATGCTTTTTCTTCATTCTAAAAGCTTGCCCTGCAACAACAGCGGGGATGGCAGCTAAAAGGGACCACCACACTTCTACCATCACTGCTTGAAAAGATCAAAATCTACTTCCCTCTCTACCTATCTTTAGTCCTTCACAAAAGATTTGAACTATTAAGAACTCTATAATTTGCTTTAATCATCATTTTCATGCATACTTGATAAAAAGTTTACAAATGCAATTTGGCATAAATGCAGCAGTGAGGCTTATAATGAATAGAACCATGTAGTGTGCAAGTGTGAATATCTTTGATATGAATATCCTATGAATGACACTGATTTAATATATCCATGTAGGATACCTGCTTGATATTGTTTTTCTGTTCTTGTTTTCAAAGTTATGTTCTCAAAAAATTGAAGGTGTTTGGATAATGTTTTCTAAAAACAAAATATAAAAAACATGTTTGGATGATGAAAAATAATCAAGGACACCATCTGACAACTCAATCAAAGATAAAATAATCATTAGGACTACCTTTTATCATCCTCAAAAGCAGGAATATTGAGTAAGAAAATTGAAAAAACAGAGTCAATACAAAACAAGATAAGTTGATAGATAGACTAACGACTGGCCCCTCCAAAGGGAGAGATATAAAGCATTAGAAACCCAGAATACAAGCAAGATTTTATATTTATAAAAAGGACAATAAGGAAATGTCGTTTTAAACTTTCCATGAGCAACCAGTCCTAGTTATAAAAGTTATACGAATACATATCATATAAAGTTGTTATTATTAAATAATTTTAGGAAAATTATAACTCTATCTCTATCTCTATCATAACGAAACAGTTTGTCAGACATAGCCATGGTGATAAAACAAATAAAGAAAATCATGCTCACTTAATTATCAGCAAGACAATGTGAAACACCCATTTTCTACTGCAACAATACCAATAACGTGCCTACATTTTAAATTACTAACAGAAAATAATTGATAGTAATAATAATAATTAAAAAAAAAAACCTTATCTAATCCACTCTCACCATTTTCGAACCCTACCAAGATAAAAGTAAGAAAAGAATAATAAACTTCAATAAAAAAAAATAATACAATAATAACCGGAAAAACGGATACCTACAAACAAGAACAAGGAGATTATCATAGAGATACTCACCCAGAGCGAAATTAGGAGGGCTCTGATGGAGTCGTGGACTAAGAGTAACAGGCAGTGGGCGAGTGATAGTAAGTGGTTTTTGGACGCAGTGTGCAAAAATGCGAATCGAGGCAGGAAGGTAGAGAGAGAAGCCGCGCCGGAGTTCTGCTGCCGTGCTGAACAAGGATTTTGGGGTTAGGTTTCCTTTTGTTAGTAATTTATTTATGTTTTAATTTTTATTTGGAAATTTGTATTGTTAGGGTCCCTTTGTCACCATTTTTTCGAAAAGTGAAAAGCTAGAAAAAGAAAAAGTTTCTGATAAAAAAAAGGGTTGGTAAGCACTTCAAAAATAATCTATTAAGGAATTTAGAACTAAAAAATAAGATTAAAGAATTTATAAAAAAAAACTATAACTAAAAATTAAAGTTAGTATAACTTAATTTTATAAAAAAAAAAATTTTTGTAAAAAGATTTTATAATAAATTATTTTTTATTAAAAACGTATTTAATTATTTATTATATATTATAAGGAATAAAAAAATATTTTTTTAAAGAAAAAGATATTTAATATAAATAATATTTAAATTTCTTAATTTTATTTTGTTTTAAAAAATATTTTATATTTATATTTATATTATTAACAAACAACAATAACCTAAATTTTTTATTATTGGCACGATTATTTGTTAACTTAATCTAAGAAAATTATTAATTCAAGAAAAGAAGAGACGAAAATAATAAATGAATAGCAAATTTTTTTACGTAGTTTTATAGTTAAATCTACATACTCTACAAATTACCTCAGAGGTTGAATCCTGAATCTTTTCAACCTATCCCACAATGTATTTGTTGCGAGAAATTATTATTTAGGCCATGTGGTATACGATTCGACTTTTTCATTAAATAGTTCAAAAAATTAGTATAACACTTATAAACTATTTTTTTTTACAAGTGATAAAATATAATTTAAAATATTATACTCCCTAGTCCATGAGTCAGTTGTATTGCCCATTTACGCAAGTATTTGGATAATACAAGTGTTTACAGTATAAACCCTAGCTTTGCACTCCTCTTGTTTCTCTTGATGAAGAAGTAAGCTTGTAGGAATTTTTGCAGAGGTTCGGCTAGTTTAAAATTATTCAATCTTTGTACATAAAAAAATGAGGGTATTATAGGCTTACATGTGGGTAAGGGCATTCCCTTTACCCACCTAGGGTTTCGTACTAAGCATGCTGCAAGAGCAGGCACTACAACATGACGATCTGACCGTTGTGTAGTAGGAAACTTTCTCATCGTGTGGTGTACGGCTGTAGTGAAGGATCTCATATGGACAAGGGCACGTGTCACTCAAAGATTTCACCTTGAAAAGTTGTTTCTAGACAAGTTGTTGGATAAAAAGGGGGCTTCAAAGGCACGTACACACACTACCATGGTCTGACGCAGGGGACAAGATCTGATTTAGTGTCAGAGGATGGGTAACCATCGTTTCGGGTTCTGGATAGAATACTGTCGAATGAGCTTCGAGATCAACGAGCCAAAGCCTTTTTGGATCACGCTGACCTACAATCTTCCTGGAATACTTGAAGCTTCGGGTAACTCTGATCCTCCTCAATTACAGATGGATAGTAAGATTCCTGGAGCCCTATCCTTACTTGCTAACATTGAGGACCTTTGATTGGCTTCCGAAATATAATAGTCTCCTAAGTGTTGTTTAGTGGAAATTATATACTGACCACAGATGGTCTAGAGTGGCACTCTTCCATGACTGCCACGTATCAGGCATCTAGGAATACGAATAATATTTACCTCCCAAGCTCTCGGGACTCTTTAGTGGTGGGAGCTTGCAGCTTCCTTCTGGATGCTTGATTTATTATTATGATATGCCAGACATATCTTGAAATGTGGAAGCAATCTTTCGTGTTACTTTGGACAGCTGAAGAGTTGATATATCCCGTGGTACAACTGTCATTTTGTTGAAACATGGTGTCTATTTTGTGAAGCCGTGGGACTTATGCGCCAGGCTCATACGTGTTCCTTGTGGGAAGTGAATGGCGACAGGACTTGAATAGACAGTAGGTTTGTGATGCATTGGTCTTGCTGTCGTGAAATGATAAGTAATGAATGCCCCATTCTCTCTCCTAAGGTGCATTAAATTTAAACTCTTCAAGTCTCAGCCATTGGATGGAGCAGCTTTTAATCGGTACAATCTGGATTGTCCATTTCAAAATGCACTAAGTCGTTGCCACCCATATAAATGAAAAACTTGGCGAAAAAGTCCATCTTTTCCCTTCTCACTTTAATATGCAAGTTTTACCCACAACATTTTCCTAGAAAGCTCTCAACCCAAAAGTTCACTTGCCCTTAAACACTTCTCTAAACCAAAGACCTCATCTCCTTTCCCAGCCTTGTCGTTAGATTTTTCCAATGATCGAAGCTCATACAAGCGACGAGTTCTTCGTAGAGACGAGTCACAACCAGACCCTCGAGGGGCTCATAGACTTTGGACAGCCACACGCCACCAGCGATTCTTCCTCGACCCTTCTACAAGTAAGTATTTCCTCCTTTTAGATTGTTATTTCTTGCTTTGATTCTAAAATACGGTCTTGAGTTTGTAGAAATACACTGTTTTTCATGCGTAGGGTTTAGGTCTGAATATTAGGGTTGTTGTGTGTAAAATAGGTTCGCATGAATCTTGGGAGAATACCTTTGGAACTAGAGTTCTGCCGAGGTTTTTTCTGTTGATTAGGTCAATGCAAGCGTCTATATGAACAAAACATTTAGGTTAAGCGTTTTTGGGTTTAGGCAAGTTTCCAAGACAATCCTCTTTTCTCTCGTTATTTTTGAAAGAAAAACCTGGACTTTTTATTTTTGTTGTATTCTTGGATTCCTGATTTGTCACCATAACAGATCGCCTTGTGAGGGTGGCCTTTTATGTGACGAGTCCGGTGGGGATCTCTCCAAGCAGTTTGGGGGAGGCCTTCCTCGATACCCTATTTGTCATTTGGATATGGGGTATTAATTGCTTGGGTTTTCTTTTTCTTCCCATTTTTCAGTGTCTGGTGAAAATGATGACTTCCATTTGGAAATGTGGGCCTTGAAGAGGTCCTTGGAACGTCTATAGCGAACGCACCCCCTGCATGTTTGGGCCCTGAAGACCCAGCTCTGGGAGAGGAGCCTTTTGAAGACATCTAGGTTGAAAGGAAAGTAAAGGACAAGGGCAAAGGCAAAGGCAAAGCTACCTCTCTATCCCCTTTGACACTTAACAACTGTATTTAGGAGATGGATCAACGACCCAATCAGTTGAGGAATTACAGCTTACTGGAGGTGTATTCCAATGATGGTGGCGTACGAAACATTCCCAAACTTATGTGGCTTAGGATGTTCATCGTTGGGGAATCTCCATCCCAGAGTGTGAAAGGTTTTAAGGCATGGAGTTGGTCGCATATTTCATGCGAAGCCCACCTTCCACTTAGAACATATTTTGCTCAGTTTTGCGTTAAGGCGGGAATTGCGTCTTTTCAGCTTCTTCCAGCTTCATACAAACTGCTATCCGGATGGTTTCTATTCTGTAAATCTAGGGGCCAAGTCGCTCCAACCCCGAAGGAGATACGATAATATCCTAGAATTTTTATTAACACATCGAATTCATTCCAACCGGGCCTGAAGATTTGTCCAGATGCATTGGAAAACTGCATTCCTAATTTCTTGTTTTGATATAGACTTCAATAATTTTGTATTTTGAAAATCATAAATAGTTTTAGGCACACAAGAAAGAACCTCCTTCCAATCAACTAGTTAAGCTTTAAAAAAGTTCTTCAAAATAGCCAAAAATCACATTGATAATTCATGATCCCAGTCCACAGAAGCACCATTGTCCCTCCTCAAACTTACAATTTGATTATTTCAGCGTCTAGAACTAGCTCACGCGTGAAAGAATTTCATATTTTGATCCCTAACTTGGAGCCATAATTGCTTTGACCTTTGTTTCTAATACACATCCTTTTAATTCAACACCTCAAATAACCTCTTCTTATCTTTTCCATAAAGTCTCATGCCTTCCTCATCTCTCCTACCCTTTAATCTCTTATGAGCTAAGTTGTAGCTCTTAATTTTTTCAGAAAAATTCCCTGCAACTCCCTTTCCCCAATCAGCAAGAACCTCGCCACACATACAAATTTTAAACTGGAGTGTGAAACCATCACATTTTGACCAACACACATGAATGATGTTCTCACAACTTGGTTCTCCTATTTAACAATTATCAAATTTGAATTTTGGCATGCCAATTGAAGAATTACGATCTTGAGTTTCTAATAACATAGGGGTGTGCTCAGATGGAGAAACATCAAGATTAATCAGCCTAGCAAACTTGAAGTGTTAGGTTTTATGCCCTAAATAAAACTCTTTACAATCTGATTAGTTATCAATATAAGAAATTTGAAGTGATTGATGTTTGCATGAATTTTACATGCTAATGGTTTAATATGTTTAATATGTTTATTACATTCATACACACAAAAATCGCTTAAATCCAGATCATATGTTTATTCACAATTACAGTATCGTCAACACAGTGGAATGTGATTGTGATCATATGAATCAAAAGTTTTGGTCCCTGTTTCATCAGTGTTATTGGATTTACACTAATGTGATAATCAGCGATGATGTGTACTTACACTTGGAGTAAGTGTTGTGTTCTTTCCAGGACATTAGTAAAGTATACTAGTTTCGAATGTATGGAGTATACATTGGACTGGACCGATATTGCAACTAAGTTAAGATATTACAAACTTACCGTTATACATATCTTTCCAAGTCAATATCAGTAGTTGATCTTAAGATTGAAAAGAATCTAAATACTGATATGCTTGGGCTCAACTCAGGAGTGCTATTCATGTTCTTTGATTTATTAGTTAAGCCTACTTTTGGGTCAGGGTGATACGTATATTTTGGGAACATGATAGTATGATTGAGTGGGAGTGCTGAACATAAATATGGAATCTATAGCCTTCTACCTTGGTGTATGTAAGTTAAGTGATGATTCCCTTCGAGCTTAGCAAATAGAAGTAAATGGATGAGCCCTTTGCATTAACCGACTAATTATTAGCATCACTAAACACCATTTAAGGTGTAGCTAAGTGTTTTAAGGCGGCAAAATACATCGAGGTGAGAAGCAGTAAAAGAAATCCCATCTCGATGTAAATCATCTATATAGAGGATCTTTAAATCACAATAAGATTATAACAATGGTTAAATGAGATAGTATATTGGTATCGGTCAAACATACAATATGCTCTATATAAGTCCGAGAGTGCAATTTAAGTTCTAAGAGTGGATTCAACGAAGAATTAATCAAGTAGGAATTTACTTGGTAAATTTGGTTCACTTATTGAAGCTCAGCATATGTATCCATGGTCCCCATTCTAGGAGAACATTCTCGTCATAAGACTCATTAATTGATTCGTGATTGATCAATTATAATTCTAAAGCGACTATGTCTCGATTTTATGAATTTTCACTTTAGTTAGGTGAAATTGTAAGGAAAAGAGTTTTCTAGGTTTATTTATTTATTAATAGACTTTATATGTCTAATTAATAATTAAATTAAATGATAATATTATTTAATAATGTATTTTAATTATTAAATAATTAGTTTTGGCATTTAAAAGGTTAGAATTGGAAAATTGGCATTTTTGAGAAAATAGAGATAAAATTTGATAAAATCGCAAAATTAAGCTGGGCCCATTACAACACCTATGGCCGCCACTTATAAGGCTTTTTCAAATTATTATTTTTATTATTTTAATGCCAAATAATTCTAAACTTAAACCTAGTAAGTCGCCTATAAATAGTAAAGTGATGGCACACACAAACACAAGTTTTCAATAAGCCTTTCTCGACGTAAATTTCTCTCTTCGAAAACCGAGCCTTCCTCACTTTGTTCTCTACCTTGGCCGAAACCTCTCTCCCTCTTTTCCTTCATCTTTTCGTGACCCTAACAGCAGGAAAATCAAGTGCCTACACACAAAGCAGCAAGAATCAATCATACATCGGAAGACTGTATGAAGGATCAAAGCTTGAAGAAGAAGGAGATTCGGCTCGAGATCTCATTATACTCCGCACAAGCGTAAAGGAATCAAGGGTTAGAGATCTGAGTGGAAGGGGACATTTATTCCACGCATCAATGTAAGGTTTTCTTAACTTTATATGTGTTTATTTTATCGTTTCTTTAGAAGTTCATATTTGTGATGTTAATAAACATACTTCGTGAGTAAATATCTAAGATCCTGGTAAAATACTCCAAACAACCGGGCGCGTAGCCATGGTAATTGATTTACTTGCATGTAATTTGGACTTTAAAACGATTGTTTGTATGTTCTTTGGATGGTATCATGTTGTATCGAGTGTTATTCGATGATTGATCGATGATTATGAAATTTTCGTGAAAAATAATTGTTATTTCGGTTCTGGAATTATTTTTATTGGATAGTATGGAAAAAATTAAGCAAGTTAGCCTTTACGTAACTCAATTTGGATTTTATTTGAATTAGTTATGATTTTTTCAAGATTTGACAAAATCGGCCAAGGCTTTGGCCATAGCTTTCCTCAAGCGCGATCGCGTAACTGTCCGTACAAGCTTTCGAATTTTTTTCAATTTTCTTCAATTTTTCATAATTTTTCATGGAATTAACTTCCAATTTTTTGTATGGTTTTATATATATACTATTACTATTCCTAATTCAATTCTAATTATCATTTTGAATTAATTTAATTTTTTTTTTAATTTAATTCAAGATATTAAATAATTTGAATTCGAATAACTGATATTTATCTTTTCGCTTAAAAATCTAATCTTTATTTTTAAATTTGATTATATTTTTTTAAAATTTAAGCGTCGTATTTTTTTAGATATTTAAAATATCTTTTAAGATATTTATAATATCTTTTAAGATATTTAAAAATATCTTATCTTTTAAGATATTTATAATATCTTTTAAAGATATTTATAATATCTTTTAAGATATTTTAAAAATATCTTATCTATTAAGATTTTTTAAATCTTTTTAGATATTTTGACCTTATTTAAATTTAAAATAAGATATTTATAATCATGTAATTTTAAATAGATATAAGATATTTTGCTAATTTTTTAAATTTTGTTATTTTATTTATTTAAATTAAATTTAAAATCTGAAAAGATATTTTATTTATCTTTTCTAATTTTTATTTAATTTTTATTTTTAAAATAACATTTAATTTTTAAAAGTAGTTAGCAAATTTTGAAATGATATTTAGGTTGGTTGAAACCTAATTTTTCAAATAGTAGGTTTAATTTTAAATATTTATTTTTAAATAAATAATTTCGAAAAATAAATAATAAAAAAAAATTAATTAATTTCGAAAAATAATAAAAAAATTTAATTAATTTCGAAAATAAAATAAATTTAAAATTTCGAAATTATTTTTTAAAAATAAATAAATCCTACACTTAATTATTTATTTCTTGAATTTAATACAATTAATTAAGTTGAAAAATCTAAATATCTAAGTTGATTTTCATAATGATACTTAAATATTTATTGATTTTTCATGACACTTAATTAAATAGAAAATTAATTTTAGGTTGAAATTTAATTTTTCAACTTAAATTTAAATAATTTTCAAAATATATATTTTTCTTTATTTTATTAATCAATTTCGAAAATTGCATTTTAATTATGCAATATTTTCGAATTTTTTTTTGAAAAATAGATTGAGTTGTAAATTAATTAATTATTTTAATTAATTCTTGGACCAACTCAAGTCAATGATTTTTTCATTTAATAGATTAATTTAAAATAAGTGAATTTAAAATATATATATTATTAGAAATTGAATTAACTAGTCAAAAGAATATCTAGATAGGTGATATTTTTGCTTGAAGTATTTCTTTTCTATTTTTATTATTTTTCGAAAATTGTATATTTTTTTTTATACTTAATTTTCGAACCCAATAAATATATTCTCAAAGGAAATTTTTAAGTTGCTATTATTTATTTAATTCATCTTAAATTAATTTCCTTAATATTTATATTTAAGATTATTACTAAGATGGAAATAATTAATTTTATTTCAATCACCATCTAGTATAATTTTATAAATATTATATTAAATTCTTATTTTTGAATTTTAATTCTTAAATAGAATTTAATGAGATTTATTTATTAGAATAATAAGAAAATACATTTTAAACAATGAGCTTTATTATTATTAAGATATTCGATCTCCATTGTGGGTTTTACACCGCGTTTGTTTTAAAGGAGTAATCCTCCCTAGAGGAACGTTCATTAGCAATTTCGCACCGTTTAATCTCGCATGATAAGTTGGTTTGTAAGTGTTTTATATGGTATAGATCACCCTAATGGTGGCGACCATATTTGACTTGCAAATCGCGAAACAATGGTAGAAGCTCATAAGATAGAATAGCCTTTCGACTCTCGCCTAAACGGACAACGCCGGATTCGATCTTGATCGAATAAAAGGTTGCTAGAATGTTTAACATTTTAGATGAGCTGACAACTCTATTCAATGGATGATAGCTTTGACTCTCGCCTAAACGGGACACTGATATCAGTTTGTTGAAAACCTTGGAAATTATTTAGGATTGATTTTTTTTAAGTATTTTCTCATATCATTCCTACTTGCTATGTGCTTATAATTTCTGAATTGATTTTGTATGTTAAACCATTATTAATTTCTATTCGTTGATTTCTATTATTTCGTAGTATCCCGTTTGTCAAAAATGAATCCCATGTTATCAACTCGTTATTCGAAAAATAATGAATGGATCTAACTTTAATAAATGGAATGAGAACATTAATATTGCTCTCATGTGGAGAAAAGTGCCTTGTTTGTTTTAACCGAGCCGTCACCCGTTGTGCCTCGTGGATAATGCATCCAAAGCCGTGAAAGAAAAGTATGAGCGTTGCGAAGGCAAATGACAAAGCTCTATACTTTATGCTTTCTAGCATGGTTGACACCCTCAAAACTCGCTTTCTAAAACTCGAGAAGCCCGCCGGGGTTATGACGAAGTTAAATGAGCTATTCTAAGTGAGGCATCACTTGTCACGCTTTGACGCGACTAAGAAGTACATTAACGCATCTGGATGGAACCTCATCAAAACGTGCGTGATCATGTTCTCCTCATGTCCAGCTATTTCCAAGAAGCCCAGATCATGGTGCCGAAATGGACGTTGCCACTAAGTAAGTCTTATCTTGGAACAAAATTGACTCGACTCCAGCATTTCTACCATACACATCAAATTATGTCATGAATAAGAAGGAAATTGACTTTCATGAATTAGTCAATGACCTTCAAACTTATGAAAATTTGATTGGAGGCCCCAAGAAGAAAGGGAGTAAACCTCATCCTGGTAATGGTAATGGGACGATGAAACCTGAAGCAAATGTCGCATCTGCTTCAAAGCCCAAATCGAAGAAGAAGTGGAAGAACACCAAGAAGCGAACAAAAGTCATGAAAAAGGCTGCTTCTTCTGGTGATGCTACACTTAAAGGAAAGTGTTTCCACTGCAATGAAAAAGGTCATTGGAAACCCCAGTGTCCTAAACTTCTTGCAAAGAAACAAGGTATTTCCTTTCATAAACTTTAAGAGTTTTAGTGAATTATTATCCAATTGGATTTATGATTCTGGACTAGCTTTGTTTATTTTCTTCTTCTAGGCCAAGCTACTTGAACTCATATGAGTTCGATCAGAAAGCTGGACCAAAGGGTAAAATCGTCCAGATGAAGATGAAGCTCTTCAATTTGAATTAATTGTTTTAGTTTAAAGACAATTTGGATTTCAAATTTTAGTTAGGGATATTTATCCCTGTTTCTCTCATATTGTTGCAATACATTTTTAATATTAATAAAGTTTTTTTTCGAAATTCCCTATTGCAATTTATGAGATTGAGCTTCATTTAATTTTATCTTCATCAATTTATGGTTTCTATTCTGTAAATCTAGGGGCCAAGTCGCTCCAACCCCGAAGGAGATACGATAATATCCTAGAATTTTTATTAACACATCGAATTCATTCCAACCGGGCCTGAAGATTTGTCCAGATGCATTGGAAAACTGCATTCCTAATTTCTTGTTTTGATATAGACTTCAATAATTTTGTATTTTGAAAATCATAAATAGTTTTAGGCACACAAGAAAGAACCTCCTTCCAATCAACTAGTTAAGCTTTAAAAAAGTTCTTCAAAATAGCCAAAAATCACATTGATAATTCATGATCCCAAATTCTCACGTAAGCACCATTGTTCCTCCTCAAACTTACAATTTGATTATTTCAAATTGCCTTACGAACTAGCTCACGCGTGAAAGAATTTCATATTTTGATCCCTAACTTGGAGCCATAATTGCTTTGACCTTTGTTTCTAATACACATCCTTTTAATTCAACACCTCAAATAACCTCTTCTTATCTTTTCCATAAAGTCTCATGCCTTCCTCATCTCTCCTACCCTTTAATCTCTTATGAGCTAAGTTGTAGCTCTTAATTTTTTCAGAAAAATTCCCTGCAACTCCCTTTCCCCAATCCGCAAGAACCTCGCCACACATACAAATTTTAAACTGGAGTGTGAAACCATCACATTTTGACCAACACACATGAATGATGTTCTCACAACTTGGTTCTCCTATTTAACAATTATCAAATTTGAATTTTGGCATGCCAATTGAAGAATTACGATCTTCGAGTTTCTAATAACATGTGGGTGTGCTCGTATGGAGAAACATCAAGATTAATCACCTAGCAAACTTGGAAGTTGTTAGGTTTTAAGCCCTAAATAAAACTCTTTACAATCTGATTAGTTATCAATATAAGAAATTTGAAGTGATTGATGTTTGCATGAATTTTACATGCTAATGGTTTAATATGTTTAATATGTTTATTACATTCATACACACAAAATCAGTTAAATCCAGATCATATGTTTATTCACAATTACAGTATCGTCAACACAAGATTGGAATGTGATCGTGATCATATGAATCAAAAGTTTTGGTCCCCGTTTCATCGTTGTTATTGGATTTACACTAATGTGATAATCGCCGATGATGTGTACTTACACTTGGAGTAAGTGTTGTGTTCTTTCCAGACATTAGTAAAGTATACTAGTTTCGAATGTATGGAGTATACATTGACCGGACCGATATTGCAACTAAGTTAAGATATTACAAACTTACCGTTATACATATCTTTCCAAGTCAATATCGTAGTTGATCTTAAGATTGAAAAGAATTCTAAATACTCGATATGCTCGGGCTCAACTCGTGAGTTGCTATTCATGTTCTTTGATTTATTAGTTAAGCCTACTTTTGGGTCAAAGTGATACGTATATTTTGGGAACATGATAGTATGATCGAGCGGGAGTGCCGAACATAAATATGGAATCTATAACCTTCTACCTCAAGTGTATGTAAGTTAAGTGATGATTCCCTTCGAGCTTAGCAAATAGAAGTAAATGGATGAGCTCTGTTTAACCGACTAATTATTAGATCACTAAACACCATTTACAAAAGTAGCTAAGTGTTTTTAAGGGCAAAATACATTGAGGGGTGAGAACGGTGAAAGAAATCCCATCTCGATGTAAATCATCTATATACAGGATCTTTAAATCACAATAAGATTATAACAATGGTTAAATGAGATAGTATATTGGTATCGTGAAACATACAATATGCTCTATATAAGTCCGAGAGTGCAATTCTAAGTACAAGAGTGGATTCAACGAAGAATTAATAAGTAGGAATTTACTTGGTAAATTTGGTTCACTTATTGGAAGCTCAAGATATGTATCCATGGTCCCCATTCTAGGCTTGAGAACATTCAAACGTAAGACTCATTAATTGATTCGTGATTGATCAATTATAATTCTAAAGTTAGACTATGTCTGATTTTATGAATTTTCACTAAGCAGGGGTGAAATTGTAAGGAAAAGAGTTTTCTAGGTTTATTTATTTATTAATAGACTTTATATGTCTAATTAATAATTAAATTAAATGATAATATTATTTAATAATGTATTTTAATTATTAAATAATTAGTTTTGGCATTTAAAAGGTTAGAATTGGAAAATTGGCATTTTTGAGAAAATAGAGATAAAATTTGATAAAATTGCAAAATTAAGTGGGGCCCATTACAACACCAATGGCCGGCCACTTATAAGGCTTTTTCAAATTATTATTTTTATTATTTTAATGCCAAATAATTCTAAACTTAAACCTAAGTAAATGTGCCTATAAATGTAGCAAAGATGGCTCACAAAACACAAGTTTTCAATAAGCCTTTCGACGTAAATTTCTCTTCGTAAAACTCGAGCCTTCCTCACTCTCTACCTTGGCCGAAACCTCTCTCCCTCTTTTCCTTCATCTTTTTTCGTGACCCTAGTGAAAGAGTAAGTGCCCACACACAAGAAGCCAGCGTAACTCAATCATAGATTGGAAGACCGTGAAGGATCAAAGCTTGAAGAAGAAGGAGATTCGGGCTCGCATCTCGATTATACTCTGCTACAGAAAGGAATCAAGGGTTAGAGATCTGAGTGGAAGGAGACATTTATTCCGCTGCATCAATGTAAGGTTTTCTTAACTTTATATGTGTTTATTTTATTGTTTTAGAAAGTTCATATTTAGGATGTTAATAAACATACTTGTGAGTAGATCTAAGATCCTGGTAAAATAATTCCCAACATGAAGACCATTAACCATTCGTCAGTCACCATAGCCCTATCGAGTTTGGCCTCAATCTAGCTAGGTGAATCTCCTCCCCCCTTTTCCCATGTGAAAGGATGGCCACACAACTTTAAATCTTGAAGACCACACTTAGAAACAGCTTCTTAAAATCCTTGAATGAGCTAATTCGGATAACAATTGCCCTTTTTTTTCTCAGCTTGGGATAATACATTGTTAAAATCACCATTCAAGCAACAAGGTTGAATTAATTCTTCCTTTAAAGTGTGTAAATGGTTCCAAGTATTCTCCCTTAAGCTTCTAGTAGGTTTTTCATACATGTATGTCAGTCGAAACTCACTCTTGCTTGGCCACAAAACCATGCAATCAATATGGTTCTTGGAAAAGTTGTTGATTCGAACCTCATCCATATTTTGCCTGAGTAACATAAGACCTCCACTCCTCCCTTGGGCCTCAACCGCAAAATAACCCTCAAAACCCATGGACCTCCCCAACCAATTTTCCTTAGTTGTGTCGCATAAAGTCTCACAAAGAAAAAAAATATCAGGCCTCTTTAGAACAACAAGTTCTTTAATGAACTCAGTAGCCCGTGGGTTCCCAAGTCCATGACAGTTCCAACCAATAATACTCAATAATTTTGGGGTGAGCCCCATCACCAAGGTTTGCTAAATTCATGTTTTTTGATGGCCATTAATTCTCAGGCCCAAACCTAACTCCTTTTATTCAAGATCCTCTGTTGCTTTCCTTCTTTTATTATTGATAATCATTAGACCACCTTTTTGATTTTTTATTAAATTCTTCACAATTCCATGGTCAAGGACACCCTCACTATTAGCTAGCTTACATATTTTAGAGATCAAAGAATTATTTGGAGCCCTAACTCTGAAGTTACTACTCGACACATGTCCTACAATCTATCCTGAATCACTATTTAATCCCCCCATATTCTCCTCATCATCATTGTCACTTTCCATATTCATCATCTAGTTCTAAGAATCCACTGCTACTACTATTGGCCATCACCCCAAGAACTGAGCCTTTCATACGCAACCATCGAGCTCCAATATTCTGCTTTCTTTTTCAAAATTGAGCTCTTGTGAAACTTCCATAAGACTTGAAAATTTGCTCCAAAGGCTTGTCAAATAGCTTAGCACAGTACCTCTCAGAGTGCCCTACAATTCTAGATGAAATAAAAAGTGAGAGCACGCTCAAAATTAACTCAAAAATAAGATCTACCTGTCTTTGTTGACTTCATCTTTCAATATAAGGGTTTATTAATATCAATAGTGACTGTTACACGAAAATAATCTCGCCAAACTCTAATAAATTTTTTTAGATATGATTCCACAAACTCTCCCATCACATTAGCTATCTCACAAAGGACCTTGACTGACATACTCCCTAGCTGCACATTGAAAACTTGAACCCAGATATCTAATTTATTCAAAACTAGAGAGTAAGGCTCTTCTTCTTCCTTTAGTCTTCCAAGGATCAATTTCATTCTATCAAAAGTCAATGAGCTACTTTCAACAGCCCTTTGAATGGTAATCTCGTGATAGAACTGGAGCAAGTATCGATCAGGTGGTAACTCTCTTACAAACATCCCCAGGTTTCCATAGAGAAGTCAGCATGTTTTGCATGATGTCAAAGTCAAAATCTCTATCAGATAGAAAACGTCCCAGAAGACACCATCTCATATCAATACCCTCATCTTCTTCACCACCACCGATTGCCACCCCCTCATCTTCCTTCTGCACGCGAAGTATTTCCTCCTCAACTACACTCATATCCCGACTACTCGACACCATAACTATCGTGGCTACACAAAAACTCTCACAGAAACTAAAAAAACTCATAGACGAAGACACCATGTCAATAGACCAAGACAAAAGAAATACACAGAATGAACGAAAGAGGCTCTTAACTGATATTATCATTGTAATTTTCTCAACCACAATGTATAGGATATGGACAAATAGAAACAATTGTATATATAATAGTTTCTTTTATAATATTTTACACAAATATGACAATATGACAATTACGAGAGATATTCAAAGTCGAATTCAAAATATTATTGTATAGGAAGTTGGCTAGAAGTGAGCTTGATGTGATTGATAGAATTTGAACGTTGTAATTGTTGTTTTAGGCTGCTTGGGCAATCAATGGGTAGCTTGTGTATTCTGCTTGTTGATTAATAAAGCGTTTTTTTTTTTTTTTTACAAAAATACGGTTTTATGAAATTTTGAATATTTTTACGATTTTTTTTATTTTATTTACAGAAAATATGGTATGTTTTATGTCGTACTCTTGTTATTTTGTTGTGATTTTTTTGTTATATGTATATTATTTTTATTGTTGTTTTGATGATATTTAGATGTAATTTTCATGTTACCTTTATGTAGTTTTTTTGTTATTTCTATGAAAAATCGTAAAAATGTAAAAAAAATATTCTTTAAACGTAAAAATGTATTTTTTTTTTTTTTTTTTATGAAAAATGGTGCCTTATTGTCCCTTCTTTTTCTCTTCAAGATGAAAAAATAAAAATAAAAATAAAAATAAATTATTTGTTGTTAGACCCTTAGTTGAGGCTGTTGTTGGGTTTCATTCTTCTATATTGTAAATGGTTTGGTATACTTATTATTGTTGTTAGACCCTTACTTATTATTGTTAATTTTTCTTCATATGGTTTCTCTCTAAAAAAAAAAAATAGAGATTATTTGCACTTTTCATGAAGATCGATATAATCATTTTCATTATTAACTAAATATTATGTTTTATGTTCTAAAGTTCAAAGAATAATTTTTATTTTAACATTAATACAAGTTTTTAATTGAATTTTGATATGATTGTAGAGTTAAATAAAAATGAGGTGAACTAGGGACTTGATAGATAGTTGATATGATACTGATAGCACTGTCTCTTCCGATAAGGAGGTAATGTCCTTGATCATGATGTATGATAAATGTATTGAAATTATTCTCCCAAAACAAAATGACAAAATAAGAGGTGTTTGGTTGAAAGAATTTCCCGTGTTATCAAACGGGTTGAACAAATCAATCATTATACATTCTAACCCAAACAGAGTACATGAAGAACCACTTACAACTTACAATGTGATGGAAGAGGGAGGGACTTGTAGATATAAAAGAATCAAGTGTACCAGTTTCTATCTGAACAGCCCAAAGAAAAAGTGTAAATTGCTTCAGCTTCTATCAACAATATTACAATATTTTATATATTCAGGCCCAAAAAAAATAAATTGCATTCTTCAGTGACTAGAATATAAAGCCGAAAAGGAGCAAACTTCAGACATTGATATCCGACCGTCTTGATCTGGCGGCACTACCAATTTCAGAAGAGCCATTCAGAGCAAATCTAGGCAGGTTATAGTTTTCAGAGACTGAAACCGGCTGCTGAGGGTAAAGAGTTGGCGGTGGAGTCAAATTGCGTTGAGCTGGAAGAGGAGGGAGCATATTGTATTTGTAGGGATCGCCGCTGAAACTAGAATCAGAGACCATGACAAAGAATGAATGAGAGGGGATTAGAAAGATAAGCATTAGCACAATTGGGAGGTTGACAATGACATAGAAAAGTTTCAACACTTTAGTCACTAAAGTATCAATCATACATGTGTCGTTTGGACTCATGAATACCGACAACAACAAAGAATATAACAGATCGAAACAAATTTCGAAAGAAATGAATTCTTTAATGTACCTAGTTTTCTTGTATGCTTGGTCATCATCGCTTAAGGTTTCATCCAACCGCTGCGCAGGTCTTTGATTTGGAGAAACAGACCATGAGTTTGAAGCTGGTAATTCATCTGAAAAATATCTTCTCCTGATCAACTGAAACATGGAAAAGCAAGACTTTAATTATTTCCAGTGCAGTACTATAGTAATATAGCTATAACAATTTACATAGATTTACTTGTATACATCTTGGGAGATTCTACTATAGGGTGTCACTTCAGCTCTACCAGCATCTATGTTGTTTGTGCAAAGAAATTATAGCCCAATTTTTTTATATGCAGTGTACATTGTAGTTTTAAGAAGCATTCCACCAATTTTCAAGAAATAATTTACAATGTTAAAATCAAAGTTCAACTTCAAAACGTTCGTTTTATGAATGTGTAAAAAAATTGGCATTTTGAACCCTGATTTTGACACCATACAATTATTCTTAATTTTTCAAAAACTGGTGGAGATCCTTGCTACAGTCGTATTAAAAAAATTACATCAATATTTTTCCATATACCAAAATAAGGGCAAAAGTGACACCAATCCTATATGAGAATTTTCCTATTCCTATTATAAATATATATCAAGAAAGAAACAATCAAACAGGTGAAAAGAGAAGAATACGGACCATTCGGAAAAATTTCATCACAGCTTCCTTGTCATATCTTGATTCCTTTGCAGCCTGCAGATATGTTCAACTTGTAAAGTATTGTCTAATAGTACAAAATAACACTGAGACAACTGATTAGACTTGAACGATTCGAAGATATATGTCAAACCAAGGAAAGACACAAATCTAGATTTAGGACAGGGCTATTATATTTGGAGTTACAATTCATTTATATGGTTATTTTCTAATATTATTTCATTTGATACATGAAGATGTTGAAAATCAAATTCCACACTGCCTATTCAGCTAGTAATATTCACCAAGAAAAAATGCGGTACAGGCTCTATATTTATAGAGCCACAATGTAGTTCATACTTTTTACACTAAAACAGATAGTACATTCAAGCTTGTACTCTTGAAATTCACTTATCTACTCCAAAAACAAACCCAGGAAAAGTCTCCACACAGCAGTTTCGAGTTCTTTGTACATCAAATTTCACCCTAAGGATGCGAAATATAGACTCACAAACATTGGGGAGGCATTTAGACTACAGTCACAAATCGTGGAAACTATCACACTATCAGTCGAACAGATGAAAGTAATTCCACAGCAGACACAAGATAGAATACAGTGTAAGGCCAGGTAAATAGACAGCAGAGTTCTGAAGTTTTTTACCATCATATACAAACGGAGGATAGAGTTCATGAAATGAAGTGTTTTTATAGTTTGGGAGAGGCACGAGACTTGAAGTTTTTTTTTTTAACCTTTTTACTTTCAGCAAATCAATCAGAGGACTGATTGCACAAAACTGTAGATGATAAGCTACCACGCAAACATATACATATTACACAAATAAACATCAATGAATCCCTCCTTTCATGCAACAACATAATTGTTTAGAAACCATTTAGTTCTTTTTCACAGGTCCCATACAAGAGGTGAGTTAGCTTCTTACCGCAAGAAGCCCTCCAGAGCCTGGAAAAGACTCTGTTAGTGGAAGTTCCTCACTCGATGGGAGCAAACCCTGCTTTTCAACCCAATGGCGAGCTGCATCAACAAGATTTCCACTGCTTCCTCTTGTACCCTCTTTTGCAGCAATGTCGGCTTTATTACCAATAACAATGTATGGAACAGGAAGGCCGCCAGGTCCTCCAGATCCTAAAGGTGCTGAAAATGTTCCTGCTGTAGAAATCTCAGTTGCCCACTTCTGCAAACTAGTTTTTGTTCTCCTTTGAGAAAGGTCATGAACAAAAATAACACCTGCAAATAGGTGCAATCCAAGAATTAAGAATAAATACGAACTGTGGCCTGTGCCTTCAAATTTTAATATTTCAATTGTTTTGATACTTTGCGGAAAAAAAAAGAATTGTTTTGATAGGGAACAAAATTAAGACACGATATCTGAATATCATCCGATGTGAAGTCCATAAGAACTATTACTATCATGGCAATGCACCTAACTTGTTACTAATTGTTTAATGGAATCTTTAATGAAAGGAATCCCCCTGTAGTTGTCTTCAACATGCACTTGCAAGGTTTTTACACCAAAGGAGTATAGATATATCAGATGCTGCCTAAGAACGAATATAATATTTAAGAGAAGAGCATTCCACAAGTATATTGTTCTCAATAAAAAAAATACAGTTTAAATGAATGTATGTCATGTCAAATAAGGAAACTTGTAATGGGTCAAACACAGCTTCAGCTATGGTTCTAAACTCATTTATACCATTACAAACACTATAATATTTAAGCATAAGAATATGCAATAAACAACACCAATCCCGAAGAAAAACATCAGTCTCGTAATTAAAAGGGATAGGATAGTAGAGTATTAGAGTCCAGACTAGGTACTTGCCATTAATTTGGCTGTAGAAAAGAGATCGACAATCTTTATATCTTTCATGCCCTGAAACATCCCAAAGTTCAACAAAAAAATCTCTTTCACTATCGCCTTTGATGCTGTTTGAAGAGCTACCAGCATTTCCATACGTAATGTGCTGAATTAATGGAACAGTGAATGCATTAGCAAAAACATGAATTCCATAAGAGCTCCACATAATCCTTTTAAATGAAAATGAAAATAAAATTAGTCATTCTCACCTTTACATCAACATTACACCCAACTGTTTGAGGAGGGCGAGCAATTGAAGAACCTTTGACAATCAAATGTACAAGAGAAGTTTTCCCAACACCTACAGCAGATTATGAATCATAGTTATGGCCAATCAAGGTATGCACTCAACCGGTAAGTCATGTCCCTTGCCACATTCAAAGATCAGTATCAACTATTAAGCAATTATAGTTCTACAGCCATTATCTATCTCCTTCAGTCTACCACCTTAAGCAAACTAAATGCCATAAACAAGACCAATTGAAAATTTAGTCCATAACAGCCTCATACACATCTCCTCACATTCTCATTGTTCAAAAACGTGTAAGAAAATGCAACTTCAAATTCCCAAAAACCCTCAAGCAATCGATCAAAGCAAGCAACAATCATTCCACTAACTTGAAACTATACCTATTCATATCCAAGATTCTAGGAAGATCATAAAATCAAGACAAACAACCATAGTCAAAAACATCTATGTAGCACCAAAACTATAAGAACCAATTCACATTTGCATGGAGAGGGAAAAGCAACATAGTATGCTCCAGCGATTGCCACATACCTGAATCACCAACGACAAGTACTCGAACTTGCCCACATGGCGGACCACCGTTTAGCTCTTTGTTATCCCTCTCTCGTTCCTTCCAGAACATGTTGTCCTCCAAAACCCTTCAAACCCAAAATCTTCACCACAACCCAGAAAGTAAAAACAACACAACGTACTCTTATTCAACTCACAAATCAAGTGCCATCAAACACACTCAAGCTCCACGAGAAACGACAATATCTCAAACTGGGCGGTACCTTCACTGTCAGCCTAAAATCCATGTCTTGTCGAAATCAAGCCAAGATCCGAGCTTATTAACGAGAACCCATTTGCAGACATCTCCCAAAGAACATCCCGAAGAGACCAGACCCTCTTGTAAAGTGATCAATAAAAGAAACTATGAAAAAAAACCCAGTTGCAGATTCAGATCCAAGATGACAAGTTAAACTGGGTCTTGTTCAAAATCTCAAAACGGAAACTAAAGAATTGGGTTAGGCTGAAAAGTGGCGGTTGAGTATGAATGAATGAATGAATGAATGAATAGTAATACTAAACAAGATCTGAAATAGGGGATTTTAATTTATAATTGGTTGATCAGATTAACTCAGTGATTTCCTTTTGATCTTTACTGTAAAAAGCAACAAAGATGGAGAGGAGAGGATTGGGAAATATGAGTAATTTTTAGGTTGGACATCGGTCGGTTTGTTTGTGCCACATTTTAATCAACCCAAGAGCAGCTTACATAAATTTGAGTTCAAATTGTCCAAAAATAAATTCTGAACCCGTCCAATTTGGTTTGGTCCGTTTATGTGAACCCGCCCAAATCCATATTTGGTTTTGGTACATCAATTTTGTCACTATCGAAGTCACTATCATTTGTTAACACACAAAAAAAAAAAAATATACAAAAAATATAATTGTACCAAATTTTAAATATTTTTACAATTTTTAAGATTTTATTACATAAAATACGACTTTTTGATATGTTTTTATTTGTTGACGCGATTTTTCATCAACTGATATAAGAATATTGTAAAAATTAAGAGGAATGCAATGAATTAATTTGACTAAATAAAACTGTCATAAATAAAATAGACACCATAAATTTATAGCAGTTCGCCTCCATGTCGCAATGGTAATGGAGTTACGTCTACTTTTAAATTTTATTAATTAGATCTGACACACCAGAGTTATGTTCTCAAGAGTGTGTGGACAATAATACAACAATAGATTTTTAGGCGAAATCTGTATTGAGACTTATGAACACAAGGCTCATGGGAGACCTAATATTCACAAATTTGATAAAGATGGTAGTTGTAAGATTCTTGGAAATAATAAACCAATAAGTATAAAGAAAGAGATTGGTACTTATTCTTGAAAACGGTGTATGTCAATGGTGTTTGGTAAGAGAGGTTTAGTGTCACAAAGTGTGTAAAGCTTAGGAAAAAAGTAAAGGAAGGGACATAATGTTCTTAGTAGTCGTTCAGTAAGCAAGTGATTCCCCCTTTTACCCTAGCCTATTACAATCTTTATATAGGTTTTAGAATTTATTACTGATCCTCCTTTTAAACTCTAAAATTATTGATTTCTCCATAGTTAGAGGATGTTGTTACTTAGTAATTTTAGTGTTTTCGTCATTTTTTAAATAATTCAGATTTTGGAAAGAAACTGATTTTTGTGAGTAAAAAGTAATGGATTTGGTATTTTTTTTTTTTATGCTAGGTGATGTTAGTGGATGGATCGACACGTCAAAATAACATTTTCCTAGAGTTTTTGAAGTCCATGAAGAGCAAAAACCCGTGGGTTGTCGTTGTAGCGAAGGCTGAAGCGAGCAAAAAAAAGAAAACAAATAAAAAATGTGGAATCAGGCCATGTCGTCGCGGCCACGAGTTGGCTCGCGGCAACGAGGACCTTGTCGCTGTGGCGAGCAACCCTATGGCCGCGGTGAGCAGTCGAAATTTGGGCAGAGCGATTTTTATATCTTTTATTTAGAGGGGAGTTATATTTTTTTTTAGTGAGATATTTTCTAGTACTATAAATAGGACCTTTTAAGCTACGAATTTCAGAACCCTAGAGCTACCAAATTGAGATAAAAACTTAGAGAGAGAGAGAGAGAGAGAGAGAGAGAGAGAGAGAGAGAGAGAGAGAGAGAGAGAGAGAGAGAGAGAGAGCAACGAAGAGATGAAGATCACGACCTTGAAGTGTTCTTCATCATAGTTCTTTTCTTCTCCTTAAACTCTTACTATTTATTATGATTATCGTTATAATATCTAGTTTCGAGTAATTTTTTTTAATTAAGGGTTATTTCAAAACCCGAGACATGAATTCTTAATTTCATTATTGAATGTTAATTTTAAGTTTCCATCATATCAAATTATTTCTATTCTTCTTTATTTGTTCAATGTCATGATTATTGTTTTAATCTTGTTTAGATTGCTACTAAATTAGGTTTTGCTTTTATCTACCGTCATCTTAGGATTACTATTCACCTAATAGTTTAGGATTCTAAGTGTTTGTGATAAATTGTAATTTCTAATATTGTCAGAGGTATTTTTAATTGTGATAAAGAATGAAATCTAGGTTAAATAAATTATATGTTTCATTGATTTATTGTCTAGATTAATCTATCTCCATAAATCTTAAAGCTTTATCTAAGTTAAATAAATTGCATGCTTCGTGGATTTACTGCTTAGACAAAAGATTTAATTATTGAAGGCTTCGCCTTGATTACATGTAATAGAGAGATTTGAATAATTGACTACTTTAGCTTTATATGCGGGGTTAATAGTTTGATTAAAAATTGAAATTACATTCATTAATAGGAATTAAGAATGATTGTTGAGGGTAGCGAATAACTTTTAACTAGTTTCTCATATCACAGTCTCACTTTTAAATTGTTTTTATTTTTATGCTATTTTACTATAAACCTCAAAACCGCATTTTCTAACTTCTGTCACTAATTCTTTGAGTAATTAAATAAACATAGTCTTCGTGGGATCGACCCTTACTTACAATTATACTAAAATAATTGGAGGTATTAAAAATAAATAGTAGTAAATTGTTGTGGCTTACGACACCCATCAAATGTGTCGTTGCTAGGGACTATTATTTTATTTTATTATTCATATTTAATTTTAGCTTTACTAATTTTTTTTACATTGATAATCTCAGGTGTACATGTCTAGTGCAGACGATACGCAAGAGAGACTTTCAAGGGTTAAACAATATCTTGAGTCATTATTTGCTTCTTGATCATCGAAGACTATCACCGACAACCCACTCTTTCAACCACTTGGTCCTGTCAAATAACCACTATCAATTGATCCCGAGTCAGATTCTGACGACTCGATTACTTCTCACAAGACTATGGCTTAAAATAGGACGTTGAAGGAGTTGGTCGCGCCAAATCTTGACCAACAACCATTGTGCATCCATTATCTACCTTTGGATGTCAACTTTGAACTAATATCCAGCCTCATCCACTTGCTACCAGCTTTTTATGGATTGCCTGCTGAAGACCTCAACAAGCATCTGAAGGAGTTTCACATTGTCGACTCTAGTATGAAACCTACATTAGCAACTGGAGAACAAATCAAACTACGGGCTTTTTCTTTCTCCTTGAAAGATGCTGCTAAAGAGTGCTTGTACTATCTACCACCTGGTACTATTGAGACATGGAATGATATGAAGACTGTTTTCTTGGAGCGATACTTCCCAGCCTCTAAAGTTGGAAGCATCAGAAAAGAAATATGTGGAATTTGGCAAGTTACTGGAGAGTCACTTTATGAATATTGGAAGAGATTTAAGAGGTTGTGTGCTAGTTGCCCTCATCACCAAATTAGTGAACAACTCTTAGTTTAACACTTTTATGAAGGTCTCTTACCTTTTGAAATGAGTATGATAGATGCAACTAGTGGAGGAGCATTGGTAGACAACACCCCTACAGAAGCCAGAAATCTAATCTCAAATATGGTTGCCAATTCACAACAGTTTGGCATTTGCTGGGAGCCTCCCTCAACATCACAGCAGGTTAATGAAGTGAGCAAACCCATTGAGAACCAGTTTAGTCAGCAAATAGCTCAATTAACCTTTGTGGTACAACAACTTGCTTTAGGCCAATAGGTGAGGCCATGTGAAATTTGTCAAACTGTGGGACATGCTACTGATACTTGTCCTACACTATTTGAAGAGGAGACTGAAGATGTAAACGCAGTAGGTAATTTTCTTGGTCAATTAAGCCAACTTTACGACCCACACTCACAAACTTATAGACCTAATTTGCAGAATCATCTGAATCTTTGATACGGCAATCAACAAAATGTCGAACAACCTGCACTTGCAAAACCTCGTTTAAATTATCAACAGTGGCCACATCAAAACTAGGTTTAAGAACCCCTAAGTTCTCAAACTAATTATGATTTGTGTGAGAACTCCTAAGTTCTCTTTGATGTTCTCTACATGGCTTTTTTGAATCAAAACGAGGTTTAAGACAGGGGGACCCCATGTCTCCCCTTCTTTTTATTCTGGATATGGAGTATCTCTCTCGCATCATGCAGAATATTGGAGAGAGGGATGATTTTATTTTTCATGAGAGATGCCGAGATTTGAAATTGAATCATTTGAGTTTTGCGGATGACGTCTTACTTTTCTGCAATGGAGATTTCAAGAGTATCTACCTAATGCTGCAAGGGCTCAAACTCCTTTCACAAACTTCAGGTTTGTTCCCAAATCCATCTAAAATTTCTTTTTATTGCAATAACATGAATGATTATGAGATTCAGAGAGTCCTTGATGTTTTGGGCTTCAAGAAACATGATTTGCCATTTAAATACTTAGGCATTCCTATATGTCTTAAGAGAATCTTAGCAGCTGAATGTGGCATATTAGTTGAAAAAATGGTGGCGAGGATAAGGAATTGGAGTTCTTAAAACCTTTCTTTTGCTGCTAGAATGGTTCTAATCAATTCTGTATTGATGGCCATCCACTCCTATTGGTGCCAGATCATGATTTTTCCAAAGAAAGTTATTCAAGAAATTGAAGCTATTTGCAGAAGTTTCTTGTGGTCTGGTAACCATGTCCTTACAGGTCCAGCTGCAGATGCTTGGAATTTTGTTTGTGATTCTAAATCTGCAGGTGGTTTGGGATTTAGGAATATTTCTGACTGGAATTTGGCAGCTATGTTCAATTATGTTTGGGCCATAGCAATCTTTGGGTAAAGTGGGTTCATAATGTATACATCAACGAAGAAAATTGGTGGTCTTACAAGACCACTCCTGCTGCCAGTTGGTATTGGCGAAAGCTGGTAGCTATAAAAGAGAGAGCAAAAGAAGTTTTTGATGAGATCAATGTCCTAAATGACAAATATACCGTGGTAGCGGGTTTTCACTCTCTAAGGCCCTCTATTTGTCGAGTTGAATGGAGCTCCATTGTGTGGAGCTGAATGAACTTGCCCAAGCATAGTTTTATTTTTTGGCTCACAATGCTTAATCGGCTCAAGACAAAGGACAAGATTCAAGTGTACAACACTGTTGAAGATACTAAGTGTCTGTTTTGCCAAACCAAAGAAGAGTCAACGCAACACTTGTTTTTTGAGTGCTCTTTCTCGTGTAATTGTTTAAGGAGGATCAAAGAGTGGATTTCTTGGAGGATGGCTTCTAACACTCTTCCTCGAATTGTTAGATGGATTCGAAAGCCAAGATTAGCAAAGTTAAAAAGATGATCCTAGTGGCTGCCTTGGCAGCACTTGTGTACACCTTATGGCAGACTAAAAGTGACTTTTTGTGGCAAAATCTATTCCAAATATAGATAGCATAGTTTGTAAAGTAAAAGATGTATTGAAAAAGAGAATAACTTGTACATGGCCCAAGTAGACATCCATTAGTGACAAAGTATGGTTAGACAACTTGTAAAGTTTTATTTTACTTAGGTTCTTCTTTTGGAAGAATGCTATTTGTTTGTAAAAAATAGTTTCGGGTAACGAAATTCACTTGATTTATAAAAAAAAAACAGTGGCCACAGTAAAATTTTTTACCAAGACAAAATCAAGCACCACAAGTTGCTCCACCAACAACTCCCAAACCTACCACTGAAGAACTTATTAATGTAATGGTTCCTAGTTCTCTAAGGTTCCAGCAAACAACTAAAGCCGCAATGAAAACTTTAGGGAATCAAGTGGGCCAACTCTTAGAATCTTATAATCGATTGTAATCTCAAATGTTCAATCAATTGCCATCCCGACCTAAGAAAAATCCTAAAGAGAATGCTAGTGCAGTGACCTTGAGAAGTGGTAAACAATATGACCCACCTATCATCCTTAAACCAAAAATAGTGCCACCCGAACCACAAGATGATAACCCAGGAGATGAAATAGAGGCACCCAAGCCAAATAATCTTGTCCCACCAAAGCCTACATTTAGCACACCACCACCTTTCCCAAGAAGATTGAAAAAAACTAAGAAGGAAGAAGTTGACAAGGAAATTCTTGAGACATTCTGCAAGGTGGAAGTGAACATTCCTCTTCTTGATGCCATTAAAAAAGTGCCCCGATATGCCAAGTTTTTTAAGAAGCTTTGCACCAATAGCGCAAGTTGAGGGGTAATAAAAAAGTAAGTGTGGGGAAAAATGTGTTGACAGTTCTCCAAAAGAAGCTTCCTCCAAAGTGTAAGGATCATGGAACTTTCACTATCCCTTGCACTATTGGCAATACTAGGATTGAGTGGTGTATGTTGGATTTGGGGGCCTCCATTAATGTCATGACATTCTTTATTTATGACTCCTTGAATTTGGGTCCACTTGAAGAAACTAGGATAATCATTTAACTTGTTGATAGGTCGAATGCCTACCCAAGAGGTGTCATTGAAGATGTGCTAGTTCAAGTCAATGAATTGGTATTTCCAGTAGATTTCTATGTTCTAAATATGGAAGATGATTCCATCCTCTGCTCCACTCCAATTTTGTTGGGAAGACCGTTCATGAAAACTGCAAGAGCCAAGATTGATGTCCACAAGGGAACCTTGACTATGGAATTCGATGGAAAGACAATCAGATTCAACATTTTTTCGGCCATGAGGTATCCAAGTGATGTACATGCTATTTATTCTCTTGATGTGATGAATGACCTCTCACAAAGGGTACTAGATCTACATAGTGGATTTTTTGGAAGTTGTTATATGAGAGCACTTGGTGTTAAATTCTAGTGAAAAGTTTTCTAACGAGATGGTGGATGTCATAACTACACTTAATAACGACTTCAACAAGATTTATAAAAAGGTGGCGTATGTGGAATTGCCATTCTTAACTGACAAATTACAGCCATCCATTGTCCAAGCTCCTATAATTGAATTGAAGACAATGCCGAATCATCTAAAATATGCTTACTTGGGAGAGAATGAAACATTACCGGTCATGATTGCTAAAGAACTCGACCAAGTGCAAGAAGAAAAGTTTATAAGGGTGCTCCGAGCTCACAGAACTGCTATTACATGGTCCATTACTAACATCAAGGGAATTAGTCCTACTACATGTATCAGAATCCTCCTAAAAGAAGGAGCTAAGCCAACACGTGATGCACAACGAAGGCTAAACCCCCTTATGATGGAGGTAGTGAATAAAGAAATCTTGAAGCTTTTTGGTGTAGGCATCATTTACCCAATCTCATACAGCAAATGGGTGAGCCATGTTCAAGTAGTTCCAAAGATATTTGGGATCACAATAGTGAAAAATGAAGACAATGAGTTAGTGCCAACAAGAATGCAAATCGGGTGGCAAGTTTGCATAGATTACCGCAAGCTGAATGCAGCGACAAGAAAAGATCACTTCACATTGCCATTCATTGATCAGATGCTTGAGAGGCTAGCAGGTCATCCTTACTATTGCTTTCACGATGGGTATTCTGTTGGAATATATTTTACCAGGATCTAGATTTACTAACAAGTATGTTCATTAACACCCTAAATACGAATTCTGTAAAACAATGTAATTAAACACATAAAGTTTAAGTAATCTTACATTGATGGTAGCAGAATAATATGTCTCCTCCATCTCAAATCTCTGACCCTTGTTCCTTTCTGTCGTAGAGTATTATCTGTTGGGTTTTATGCCCTAAATAAAACTCTTTACAATCTGATTAGTAATCAATATAAGAAATTTGAAGTGATTAATGTTTGCATGAATTTTACATGCTAATGGTTTATTATGTTTATTACATTCACACACACAGAATCAGTTAAATCCAGATCATATGTTTATTCACAATTACAGTATCGTCAACACAGTAGAATGTGATTGTGATCATATGAATCAAAAGACTAAGTCCCTGTTTCATCAGTGTTTTGGATTTACACTAATGTGATAATCAGCGATGATGTGTACTTACACTTGGAGTAAGTGTTATGTTCTTTCCAGGACATTAGTAAAGTATACTAGTTTCGAATGTATGGAGTATACATTGGACTGGACCGATATTGCAACTAAGTTAAAATATTACAAACTTACCGTTATATATCTTTACAAGTCAATATCAGTAGTTGATCTTAAGATTAAAAGAATCTAAATCCTGATATGCTTAGGCTCAACTCAGGAGTACTATTCATGTTCTTTGATTTATTAGTTAAGCCTACTTTTGGGTCAGGGTGATACGTATATTTTGGGAACATGATAGTATGATTGAGTGGGAGTGCTGAACATAAATATGGAATCTATAGCTTCTACTGGTGTATAGAAGTCAAGTGATGATTCCCTTCGAGCTTAGCAAATAGAAGTAAATGGATGAGCTCTTGTTTAACTGACTAATTATTAGATCACTAAACACCATTTACAAGTAGCTAAGTGTTTTAAGGGGCAAAATACATTGAGGGGTGAGAACGGTAAAATTATCCCATCTCGATGTAGATCATTTATATAGAGGATCTTTAAATCACAATAAGATTATAACAATGGTTAAATGAGATAGCATATCTATATCGTGGAACATATAATATGCTCTATATAAGTCTGAGAGTGCAATTCTAAGTTCTAAGAGTGGATTCAACGAAGAATTAATAAGTAGGAATTTACTTGGTAAATTCGGTTCACTTATTGGAAGCTCAGCATATAGATCCATGGTCCCCATTGTAGTTGAGAACATACTGCTTGTAAGACTCAATAATTGATTCGTGATTAGTCAATTATAATTCTAAAGTTAGACTATATCTAATTTGTGAATTTTCACTAAGCAGGGGTGAAATTGTAAAGAAAAGAGACTCTAGGTTTATTTATTTATTAATGGACTTTATATGTCTAGTTAATAATTAAATTAAATGACAATATTATTTAATAATCTATTTTAGTTATTAAATAATTAGTTTTGGCATTTAAATTGTTAGAATTGGAAAATTGGCGTTTTTGAGAAAATATAAATAAAATTTGTTAAAACTGCAAAATCAAGTTTGGCCCATTCTATACACCTTGGTCGGCCACTTATTGTGGAATTTCAAATTAATATTTTCATTATTTTAATGCCAAATAATTCCTAACCTAAACCTAGTAGTTGCCTATAAATAGAAAGTGATGGCTCAGTCAAAATACATGCTTTTCATAACATCTTCTGACAGAAATTTCTCTCTTCAGAAAACTGAGCCTTCCCTTTTTCTATACCTTGGCCGAACCCCTCTCTTCTCTTTTCTTCTTCTATATTTTGACCCTAGTGAAAGAGTGAGTGCCCACACACAGCAAGTAGTCACTCAATCATAGATTGGAAGACTGTGAAGGATCAAACTCAAAGAGAAGGACATTCGGGCTCAGATCTTGATAATACTCTACGACAGAAAGGATACAAGGGTTAGAGATCTAAGTGGAAGGAGACATTAATTCCGCTGCATCAATGTAAGGTTTTCTTAACTTTATATGTGTTTATTTTATCGTTTTAGAAAGTTCATATTTAGGGTGTTAAACAACATACTTGTGAGTAGATCTAAGATCCTGATAAAATAATATCTAACAACTGGTATCAAAGCCATGGTAATTGATTTGCTTGCAAGAAATTTGGACTTTAAAACAATTGTTTGTTATTTGGATGGTTTCATGTTATATTGAGTTTTATATGATGATTGATTGATGTTTATGAATTTTCGTAAAAAATAATTGAAATTTTGTTTTTGGAATTATTTTTATTGGATAGTATGGAAAAAATTAAGCAAGTTACTTTTTTATAGAACTCAATTTCGATTTAATTTGAATCAGTTGTGATTTTTTGAAGATTCAAAAAAAGATAAGGATGCTGAAACACCCCACGCGCGCGCGGAACCGAGTGCACCTCGGTCACACGCGTGTTCGGACAGCATTCTGTCTGAGCAACACGCGCGGGTGTCTGAAAACACCCCCCTACGCGCACGAATATGCTGCAAGTCCCTCCTCACGCCGAGGTTTCTCGGCCAACACTCCCCATTGCGCGCGCGGACGTGTATGCAATGCATACCGTCCGTACAGCTCGCAAATTTTTCGTTTTTCTTCGTTTTTTCATGCTTTTTCATGGATTTAACTTCCGATTTTTTGTGTAGTTTTGTATTTAGACATTTACTATTCCTATTTCAATTCTAATTATCATAATTAAATTATTTAATATTTTTTTTAATTTAATTAATGATATTAGTGTAATTTGAATTTAAAAATAGTAAATATCTATCATTTTGCTTAATTATCTATCTTATTTTTAAATTTGATTATATCTTATCTTATTTTTAAATTTAAGGTCAGATATTAAATTTTTTAAATTAATTTTTTTTAAATAATTTGACCTTATTTAAAGTTAAAATAAGATAACTATAATCATGTAATTTTAAATAGATGTAAGATATTTTGCTAACTTTTAAATTTTTTTTATTTTATTTATTTAAATTAAATTTAAAATCTGAAAAAGATATTTAATTTATCTTTTTTAATTTTTATTTAATTTTTTATTTATAAAATAACATTTCATTTTTAAAAGTAGTTAGCAAATTTTGAAATGATATTTAGGTTAGTTGAAACCTAATTTTTCAAAATTGTAGGTTTAATTTTAAATATTTATTTTTAAATAATTTCGAAATTAAATTTATATTTTTTTTTCGAAAATAAATAATTTTTTTTTAAGTTTTCGAAAAATTAAATATTTATTTATTTATTTAATTATTTTATTTTCGAAATTTATTTATTTAAAATTTAATAAATCCTACTTCCAACTATCCAGCTAAACTTGTTGCTGGAGTATGTGGTTTTAGCTTGTTTGTAAGTTTTCAAAACCTATTATTGTTTGATTGCAAATAGCCATGGTTAACTTGTTGACAGATCCAATGATCTGATTTTAACTCATGGCTCCCTTGGTCAAGTTAATAATTTGTATCAGGTAAATTTTACAATCTTCTTTCATATGTGTGTGACCTAGCAACATGATAGGATCCATCCAAGTGTGTGCCTGTGTGAGCCTATATGTTTATTTTATTATATAGATGCATATAGGTTGTTGCTAAATAAAATGTCACACCATGATAAATTTTATTTAGGTCCATTTAGTTTTTGGACCTATTCAATTAATAACAGTTATTTATTTTAAGGTTAAATTCCTCTCTTTTGGGCCTTGTGTGAAAGTTGGGAGCCATAGAAGTGGGTACGACATACTGAACCCAACACCCCCTCACATGAACCACCCCAATTGTGAAGGCCCATTTACCCGATTTGAATAACTGTACTAGGTTAATTATATTAGTTTGACCTAATAAAATTGAATTAGCAACATAATTAACTTTTAAAATACATGAAAATTATTTTCATTTTAATATTTTAAAGTTAATTTTAAGAAAAACACTTTTAGTTTTAGATAATTTTTCTAGACAAACTATTTGTATTTTTCTTGTATTTAATTAAATAAAAAATTTTAACTAACTAGATTTTTTCTGGAACTTATTTAATTAAAAATTTTATTCTTATTTAAGTTATAAATTAGTTATTTTAACTAATTTTTAAATATCTAACTTAAATTTGAATATTTATTTAAATTTTAAATTAAGTTGAGGAATCCTAGGCATTAGTTATTAAAGATTCTTAAGATATTTTTTTAAGTTAGTTTTAAACTTAAAATGGAATATTTTTCATATTAAGTGGTTATAACTTAATTTTTGATATTTAATTAATTTAAATTTGAAATTATTTAAGTTCTAGATTTTTTCTAAACAACTTAAATTAGATATTTTTCAAATTTTTGTTGAAAAGATACTTAGTCAAATAAAATATTTTCTAGATAGTTATTTCTAGACTACTTATTATTTTTAATATTTAAATAGGAAAATATTATAAATTGTGAAATTAATTATTTAAAATAATTAATTTTGGTACAATTTTGTTTAAGTATATTTTTCCTAGTATTAAACTAGAAATTAATAATTAAGCCTTCTCTACACTTAATTATTTATTTCTTGAATTTAATACATTTAATTAAATTGAAAAATTTAAAATATCTAAGTTGATTCTTATCATGATACTTAAATATTTATTTTTCATGACACTTAATTATATAGAAAATTATTTTTAGGTTGAAATTTAATTTTTCCACTTAAATTTAAATAATTTTCAAAATATATTTTTTTATTTTATTAATCAATTTCGAAAATTGCATTTTAATTATGCAATATTTTTGAATTTATCTTGAAAAATAGATTGAGTTGTAAATTAATTATTTATTTTAATTAATTCTTGGACCAACTTAAATCAATGATTTTTTCATTTAATTGATTAATTTAAAATAAATGAATTTAAAATATATTATTAGAAATTGAATTAACTAGTCAAAAGAAAATCTTAATAGGTGATATTTTTGCTTGAAGTATTTTTTTCTAAGTATTTATTATTTTTTCGAAAATTTGTATAGTTTTTATACTTTATTTTTTCGAATACAATAAATATATTCTCATGGAAATTTTTAAGTTGCTAATTAATTTAAATTAATACAACTTAAATTAATTTCCTTAATATTTATATTTAAAATTACTACTAAGATGGAAATAATTAATTTTATTTCAATCACCATCTAAGTATAATTTTATAAATATTATATTAAATTCTTATTTTTGATTTTTTTTAATTCTAAATTTGATATTTAATGAATATATTTATTAGAATAATAAAGAAAATACATTTTAAAGAATGAGCTTTATTATTATTAAGATATTCGATCTCCATTGTTGGTTTTACATCGCGTTTATTTTAGTGAGTAATCCTCCCTAATAGAGGAACGTTCATTAGCAATTTCGCACCGTTTAATCTCGAAAGATAAGTAGTTTGTAAGTGTTTTATATGGTGTGGATCACCCTAATGGTGGCGACCATATTTGACTTGCAAATTGCGAAACAATGGTAGTAGCTCATAAGATAGAATAGCCTTGACTCTCGCCTAAACGGGACAACGCTGGATTCCAATCTTGATCGAATAAAAGGTTGCTAGAATGTTTAACATTTTATATGAGCTGAAAACTCTATTCAATAGATGGTAGCTTTGACTCTCGCCTAAACGGGACACTGATATCAGTTTGTTGAAAAACCTTGGAAATTATTTAGGATTGAATTTTTTTTTGGTATTTTCTCATATCATTCCTATTTGCTATGTGCTTATAATTTATGAATTGATTTTGTGTTAAACCATTATTAATTTCTATTTGTTGATTTCTATTATTTTGTAGTATCCTGAATAAACATGATGAATTCTATGTTATCACGTTTGACTGAAAATAAGCTGAATGGATCTAACTTTCCTAAATGGAATGAGAACATTAATATTGCTCTCATAGGAGAAAGTGCCTTGTTTGTTTTAACTGAGCCGTTACTTGAAATGCCGGGGGATAATGCATCCAAAGCTGTGAAAGAAAAGTATGAGCGTTGGCAGAAAGCAAATGACAAAGCTCTATACTTTATGCTTTCCAGCATGGTTGACACCCTCAAAACTCGGTTTTCTAAAACCGAAAAGGCTGCTGAAGTAATGACAAAGTTAAATGAGCTATTCGGTAAGGCATCACTTCAGTCTCGCTTTGACGCGACTAAGAAGTACATCAATGCATGGATGGAACCCCATCAAAACGTGCGTGACCATGTTCTCCTCATGGTAAGTTATTTCCAAGAAGCCCAGGATCATGGTGCTGAAATGGATAGCGCTACTCAAGTAAGCCTTATCTTGAATAGCCTGACTCCAGCATTTCTACCATACACGTCAAATTATGTCATGAATAAGAAGGAAATAGACTTTCATGAATTAGTCAATGACCTTCAAACTTATGAAAATTTGATTGGAGGACCCAAGAAGAAAGGGAGTAAACCTCACAATCCTGGGAATGGTAACGGGACGATAAAACCTGAAGCAAATGTTGCCTCTGCCTCGAAACCCAAATCGAAGAAGAAGTGGAAGAACACCAAGAAGCGTGCAAAATCCATGAAACACAAAAAGGTTGCTGCTTCTGGTAATGCTACACTCAAAGGAAAGTGTTTCTACTGCAATGAGAAAGGTCATTGGAAACCCCAGTGTCCTAAACTTCTTGCAAAGAAACAAGGTATTTCTATTTATAAACTTTAAGAGTTTTAGTGAATTATTATCCAATTGGATTTATGATTCTGGACTAACTTTGTTTATTTGTTTCTTCTTCTTATAGGCCAAGCTACTTGAACTCAGATGAGTTGGATCGGAAAGCTGGACCAAGGGTGAAATCGTCCAGATGAAGATGAAGCTCTTCTATCTATTTTTGAATTAATTATTTTAGTTTAAAGACAATTTGGATTTCGAATTTTAGTTAGGGATATTTATCCCTGTTTTTCTCATATTGTTGCAATATTTTTTTTATTAATAAAGTTTTTATTATTTTCGAATTCAAACCATTGCAATTTATGAGATTGAGCTTCATTTACTTTATCTTCATCAATAATTACCACATTATATTTATATGTTTGTATGTGTAAGTGTTTTTATTATTGATGCAAATTCTATAATATTTACAACTCTTCATAGAGTTATATTAAATAAACACTAGAAATTATTTCTATGTTTATTAATAATTGTTAATTCTAAAACAATTATTAAGAATTTGTTTAATAAAAGGATCTTTTGATCTGATAGGGGTGGAGAAAAGTTAAGAAAACTATGCAGTTCAACGATCTTTTATATCTAATGAACTCTGGATAGTATTCAACTCCACATAAACTCTATCACACTTAGAGAATCATGATCTTTACAACCTTTAGGGGTGGATCATAATCTCTATATACTTAGGGGTGGAGTTTATCCACAATACCCTATATGTATATACTTAGGGGTGGAGTTTATTCCACAATTCCCTATGTAACACATATTTTCTTTAAACATGGAAGTGATATAATGACTTAGCTATTATCAATATAAATCCTTGATCTTGATTGTATGTTCCATTTTGTTTTACTATTGTAGTAAAAGTTTGATACCTATAAAAGTTCTTTGATAAAGTTTCACACTACCTTAATTGAGTGGGAGAATTTTAAAATTCTATACCCATCTTCATCAGGTTGATACTTGTGATAGGTACTTAAGAACACTACTGAAAAGCAAATCTAACCATACACATGGATAGGTATAACTTATCAGAATTATGAGAATAAGATAAAGAACTCTAGTTTAGTCTATTCGAATGACTTGAACCAAGAATTCTTAATCCTCATAAAATTTTATGGTATCTTAATTTTGATTACTTAATCTCTGGCATGCATTTTTCACTTCAAATACTAGTCTGCTATGTTGATGACTTAGTCTTAACTTAAAGTATTAGACTAATACAAAAGTCACAACTAGATAACTCTCTAAACAAGAAAGAGGTTAAAAGTATTATTTAACCAGACATCTGCTATTGAGTGGGAGCTATCTGAGATGTAATCAAATAAGGAACATTAGAAGATATTCAAGAAAGATTTATGAAAGTGATCTATATGTTAGATATTAAGGAACTGTGCATCAGTTGTCCTTGTATCTCACCAACTCATTCGAAATTCTTGAGATGGTGCTTACTTTGGGGGTGGAGGAATTATTCTATAATAATTCAACACTACTAGAAAATTGGGTGTTAGTGACACACATTAAGTAACTCTAAAAGTGTATAGTGACACTTCAATGCGCGTCACTAATGAGGCTGACTGGAAAGGCAGTTTTTAGTGACACTCAACACGTGTCACTGAAACCTTTTGCATTCACTCATTGCGCGTCACTGTAAGCATTTAGAGTGACACATAAAAAGCGTCACTATATATTTTTTTTTTTTTTAATTTTTATTTTTATTTTACAGATATAGTGACACCCAAAAAGTATCACTATCTTATTTTTTTTTTTTAAAAAAATGTATATATATTTAATTTTTTTTAATTCTGATTTTATATATTATAAAAATTATAAATACTAATTTAATTAATTATATATTAAAATATTAAATTTAACAATTATAAATACTTTTATAATAACTAATATAAATTTCATATATATTAGGAAATTTACCAATTATAAGAGATTACCAATTTTTTTCTACTTTTATATTTTAATTTTATGCTTTTTATGTTTATAAAACTTATTTTACATAATTACCTCCAAATAAATATTTTATAATCAATTTTAAATTTTTTCATAAATTTACTAAAAATTACAAAATAATCACTAAAAATTACAAAATAATCACATAATAACATAAAATAATATAAACTAAATACAAATTCCCAAATCAGATTATATCAAACAAATAAAAACTCATATCAGTTATACATCAATCCAAGATAAACTAAAAATTAAAAAAAATTAAAAAATAAAATCAGATGGTATGAACAATACACAGTTCATATATCTCTTTGTCTCTCCCTCTTCACTTAAAATAAAAAACCTAAGAATACACTATTTATATGAACCAAATCGTCGTCCATGAATCCAGAGTCGTAGTACACCACAAACAACAAATCGTCGTCGACCACCATCTCGAAACGCCGAACGTAACTCTGAAGATCTACTGACAAGATTCAAACATCTAGATCCACAATAGATTCAAACAGTTTTCACATTTAAAGAGAGAGAAGCAAAAAGAAAAATACCGATTGAAAAGAGATATCATCGAAGGCCATTTGGCCCTGTGATTTCACGAGTTCGCCCGAGGAGAGATAGGTTCGTCTGAGGAGGGACGGGTTCGCCTGAGGAGCAGACGTGTTGAGGTCGCATGTGCCTGACGGCCCGCCCGAGGAGGCCGAGGCCGCCTGCCTGACGGGTTTGCCTGAGGAGTGTTGAGGTCGCCTGCGTCTTTGCACGAGAGAGATGGCCAAATTTTGCTTTGGTCTCATCTTGAAAAAACAGAGAGAGTGATGAGAGCGGCTGTATGTTAAAAGAGTAGATTAGGGTTTTTTAGTTTAAGTGAAGAGAGAGAGAAAGAGACATATATATAGTATTAATTTTAAATTTTTATATCAGAATTTTTTTATACTCTATATTTAATATAATAAAAAAAATTAATATTAACTTATTGTTGCGATATTTTTGCACACGCAAGTGTACGTATCGTTTAAAGTAGTAGACTCACTAGGAGTGAGGTCGATCCCACAGGGAGTGTAGTTAAGTACGTTAAAATTAAACTTTTACTTCTATTTGGTTAAATAAAAAATAAAGAAAGAATTAAGAATAAGAAACTAGTAAGAAACAATTATACAAGAAAATTTAAAGTTAATAAAAACTAGGGTGTCGATTTCAATTGTTTCTATTGAATATGGTCTAATATGATTATTTCCCTAATATTAATTCCAATGCAATAGCAGGTTTACTAAGGTAATTTATAGTCTTCTCAGATATATAAACCTCAATTACATGCAAACTTTCTACTCTCGTGATAAATTTAACATGCAACAGCATTAAACACAAAACCCTCTATAAGCTATCTAAACCCATATAGCATTTCTCCCTATATCGAAATTCGCTCTATTCTAATATAGCATATTTGACACTCACTTCTCGCATCTCGCATCAAAATCATAGACAAAGCACTGGTGATCAGGCAATTAAAAGTAATTAAGCACAAATAAAATAGAATACATAGAAATTAGGGGGAAAATTAATCATATTAAAACCATAAACAATGTTAAACAATATCCATCTAACCCTAATAAAGTGTTTAGCTACTCATGTTTATGAGAGCACAATCACACATATTAACTTTAAGAAAAGACATGAAAATAGAGAAGAGAAGAATGTTGAAAACCCTCTGAAGAATGCCTCCAATATTGCAGTTGATCTCTCCACTTTGCAGATCCGTATTCTCTCTTTTTTTCTCTAAAATTGCTTGATGAAATCAACTCTCTTCTTCCCTTTATATAGGCATTGAAGGCCTAAAAATATGGAAAACGCAATATTTAATTTCCCATTCGGATTTAAATTTTTGGGAAACCTCAAACGAGATATTTTTTTCCTGCTGCGTTGACTGATAGTATTTTGGCCATAACTCTCTCAATATTGCTCGAAATTGGACGATTTAAGATGTTCCAGAAAGATAAAAGAGAGATCTAGAACTTTCATGTTTTGACTTTTCCAAAATCCAATCAGAACACCGTCGAATTCAGGCTTCAAGTTTCGGCTTCCACAATTTTCTCTATTTTAAATATCATGATATTTTTTATCTTTTTCCCATCTTTTTCTCTGATATTTTTCTAATCTTCTTCTATTTTAAATCTGTAAAAATAAAAGATAACAAGCGTAAAAATGCTCCAAACACGATTAAAACTTAATTAAAAATATACTAAACTTAATCTAAAATTAATACTAAAAATAACCTAACAAATTCCCCCAAACTTAGCTTTTACTCGTCCTCGAGTAAAACACTAAATAAACATTAAGCAAGTCAATCTCCAAAACATGAGTAATTTTCAAGTAGCTTCAATAACATGATTATGAAAAAAAAAATCACTTATGCATATAATCCAGACTTTACCAATTACACCCTCGACATATTTCAATTTATTTTCATTTAGCTCATCAAACCATAGAATGCAATTAACTAACAATTAAACCACTTTATGTATGCCAATTACAATCATCAATCCACTAACCATAAATTCCATATGCTTGCAATACTTACTATTCTCCACTAATATAGATTAATGCACAACCAAGAATCAGAAGGTCTTTCTAGGCTTGTAATGTTAGGCTTAGGGTAAAGGTAGTTGAAATGGTCATTTAGGCTTTACTATACCATAAGCTTCTCCAATCATGTCACCCACAATATTTTTCACACAATCCCAATACCCTTTTTTCTAATTACATGAGAGATATATTCTTCAACAAGGGTGCAACAACTTTATATTTATCTTTTTTTTTTAGATTTGACACTAGTTGTCGATTTTTCTTTCTTTTCCTTTTTTTCAAGTTGTTGTCAATCAATTTTTTTTTTTTTATATTCTCTCAATTTTCACACTTTTTCCACACACATACAACAAACTTCCCATCCAAATTCCCCCAAACTAAAGATCTACTTATGGTATGATTAGGGTCAAATTGTGGATATTCATGAGTTTATCTTTTATGCTCAATATGTGTAAAACAAAGAATAGGTTAAGGCTCAAAAAAAGGTAACTAGGATAAAAATTACAAGGATGGCTTGAAAGGTACAATCGATCCAAAAAATTGCTTAAATCACTTTCCTAATCATGCATAATTTATTATTTCGCCTCAAATAGCAAGCAAGCAAGTTCTAGAATTTTCCAAACAACTTTCCACATTCCACAATCAACATGCATAAAACAATTCAATTACTAGCAAGTTACCTAATATGATTCCATGCTCAAAATTGAAATTAGTCAAGAATGTAATATCACCAAGCACACGGATTTTTCGAAAAATAAGTGAACTTTTCAAATCATGCTATCTACATACTTTTAAATTAGCTCACATTAAGAAAATTGACTAAAAAAAAAAACTAAAAATTAAAAATTTAAAAGACATAAAACTTAAAAAAAAAAAACTCACAATAAAAATTAAGTCACTGCTCCCATCAAACTAAAGTGACACATTGTCCCCAATGTGACATTAAAGAAAAAGGAAAGGAAACTTACCTGGGTGCCACATCAATAAGCGTTGACGCCCATAATAAGCGTCATGCAAGACAACTTGAAAATTGTTGTTGTACTTGCCTTCAAGCTTGGCAAGTGATGAGTTTGAATCAAAGTCAGTACCAACAACACAAGACTTTGGATGATGAGCTTGGGGAGAAGCCTTTCGTAGCTCGCAGAGGATGTAATATGGTGTTGATGAAATATATAGATTTACTGGTGGTTTATTAGTCAATATCATTGATGAAGTCGAATCAGTGATGCCATGTTCTTCCTCATCCCCCAATGTCACAGTATCTACTCTTTCATCTAACAAACCTTCTTCTTGTTGCTCACTCTCCACGTGGCTATTCATACCCTCACTTGTGATTTCATATTCAATGAGTTCCTCTTCACAAGGATCTTGATCTTCAATTGTAGGCTCATTATCTTCCTTGTATTGAACTAGTGACCCTTCTTCATTGTAGCAATAACTCTCATAACTTTCATTATTGGAGTTATTACATTCTGAATCATGAGCCACTAAATTATCACATAAGGATCTCACCATGTCTGTTAAGCGATTAATCTCTCCCCGGGTGCTGAATGTAGAAGTGCTAGTAGTTGTTCCTCTTTTTCAGATTGTTGAGATAAATTTGGGCAATAAGGTGGGTATTGGTGACTCCAACCCTGAAGTGATGGATCCCAATGCCAGTCATAATCAAAATCTGCCATATTATTCAATAGATCGATTACGTCATAGCCTCTCATTAATAGAGGCGCTCCAGTTGCCTCTGCTCCATAATCAACCCAACTTTTTGTTTCATCGTTAAGTCCATTATAAAAGAGCCACGTAAAACATCCACTTGAGAAAGTGGGATAACATCTCTCTCCATACTCTTTAAATCTCCTCCAAGTAGAATAGAATGGTTCATTGTGTTGTTGGGCAAAATCCTCAAGATATAGCATCTGAATTTATCTATGTCAAGCTCATCAATAAAACATTAGTAAAATAAAATAAAACTAAATTAGTACTAAAAAGATAAAAGTTTGAAACAAAAAAAAATTAATACTAAAACTAAAAAGAAAAACCAAATTAGAACAAAATTTAATTTTTAATAATATTAACTATCACTCCCCGCAACGCGCCTAAAAACTTGTTGCGAGCATTTTTGCACACGCAAGTGTACGTATCGTTTAAAGTAGTACTCACTCAGAGTGAGGTCGATCCTACAGGAGTGTAGTTAAGTACGTTAAAATTAAACTTTTACTTCTATTTGGTTAAATAAAAAATAAAGAAAGAATTAAGAATAAGAAACTAGTAAGAAACAATTATACAAGAAAATTTAAAGTTAATAAAAACTAGGGTGTCGATTTCAGTTGTTTCTATTGAATATGGTCTAATATGATTATTTCCCTAATATTAATTCCAATGCAATAGCAAGGTGTTTACTAAGGTAATTTATAGTCTTCTCGCATATATAAACCTCAATTACATGCAAACTTTCTACTCTCGTGATAAATTTAACATGCAATGCATTAAACACGAAACCCTATAAGCTATCTAAACCATATAGGTACTCTCGTCCTATATCGAAATTCAGTTCTATTCTAATATAGCATATTTGACACTCACTTCTCGCATCTCGCATCAAAATCATAGACAAGCAATTGGTGATCAGGCAATTAAAAGTAATTAAGCACAAATAAAATAGAATACATAGAAATTAGGGGGAAAATTAATCATATTAAAACCATAAACAATGTTAAACAATATCCATCTAACCCTAATAAAGTGTTTAGCTACTCATGTTTATGAGAGCACAATCACACATATTAACTTTAAGAAAAGACATGAAAATAGAGAAGAGAAGAATGTTGAAAACCCTCCTCAAGAATGCCTCCAATATTGCAAATGGATCTCTCCACTTTGCATCTGTATTCTCTCTTTTTTTCTCTCTAAAATTGCTTGATGAAATCAACTCTCTTCTTCCCTTTATATAGGCATTGAAGGCCTAAAAATATGGAAAAAACGCAATATTTAAATTCCCACTCGAATTTAAATTTTTGGGAAACCTCAAACGAGATATTTTTTTCTGCTGCGTCCACTGATAGTATTTGGACCATAACTCTCTCAATATTGCTCGGAATTGAACGATTCAAGATGTTCCGGAAAGATAAAAGAGAGATCTAGAACTTTCATGTTTTGACTTTTTCCAAAATCTAATCAGAAAACCGTCGAATTCAGGCTTGAAGTTTCGGCTTCCACAATTTTCTCTATTTTAAATATCATGATATTTTTTATCTTTTTCCCATCTTTTTCTCTGATATTTTTCTAATCTTCTTCTATTTTAAATCTGTAAAAATAAAAGATAACAAGCGTAAAAATGCTCCAAACACGATTAAAACTTAATTAAAAATATACTAAACTTAATCTAAAATTAATACTAAAAATAACCTAACACTTATTATTTCTTTCAAAAAATTATTAATAATAATAGATTAATTTTTTTTATTTACTTATTAATTTATTTATTATTATTTTATTAATATTTATTATATATAGTGGTAATTTTTTTTTCTTTTTTTAAATAAAGGTACTTAGCTATTTTTTTTTGGATAAATTAAAAGATTATTTTAATACATGATATAGTGACACGCTAAGTGTGTTGGGGTATGTTTACCCAATCGCGTTTGGCGTGTCACTGTAAGCCAATATTTTTTTTTAAAAAAAATAATATAAATTTTGGGAGTTACTCTTTAGTGACACCTCATATTTTTAGTGACATGCATTATGGGACACTAACACTAAATTTGTAGTCATTTTGTGCGTGTCACTAAAACTCACCCTTAAATTTTTAGTGACATGCACTTTTGTGCGTGTCACTAAAGAGTGTCACTAAAACCCAATTTTGTAGTAGTGCAAGCTCTACCAGAGAAGAGTTATAACTTTGTAAATTTGAAATTACCAGAAAGTTATATTACTGAAGAAAAGTCTACGCTGTATTATCTCAATTTCATATTTTAAAATATGAGAGATATGTCTTCTGTTTATTCAGATGTACTTTAAAACAGTAAAGATTTCAGTATCCCTTGATGAGTAAAGCATATAGTAAAGGATGTTTCATAAGTGTATTTATGAACTAGTTTCCAAAAGTTTGGGTGGATTCAAATATACTACACTTGATCTGAAGATCAAGACATCAAATTGACCTATTTGCACAGTTTGTTTTATATTAGTGCAAGTGGGAGTTTGTTGGGTTTTATGCCCTAAATAAAACTTTTTACAATCTGATTAGTAATCAATATAAGAAATTTGAAGTGATTAATGTTTGCATGAATTTTACATGCTAATGGTTTAATATGTTTATTACATTCACAAACACAGAATCAGTTAAATCCAGATCATATGTTTATTCACAATTACAGTATCGTCAACATAGTAGAATGTGATTGTGATCATATGAATCAAAAGACTAAGTCCCTGTTTCATCAGTGTTTTGGATTTACACTAATGTGATAATCAGCGATGATGTGTACTTACACTTGGAGTAAGTGTTATGTTCTTTCCAGGACATTAGTAAAGTATACTAGTTTCGAATGTATGGAGTATACATTGGACTGGACCGATATTGCAACTAAGTTAAGATATTACAAACTTACCATTATATATCTTTACAAGTCAATATCAGTAGTTGATCTTAAGATTAAAAGAATCTAAATCCTGATATGCTTAGGCTCAACTCAGGAGTACTATTCATGTTCTTTGATTTATTAGTTAAGCCTACTTTTGGGTCAGGGTGATACGTATATTTTGGGAACATGATAGTATGATTGAGTGGGAGTGCTGAACATAAATATGGAATCTATAGCTTCTACTGGTGTATAGAAGTCAAGTGATGATTCCCTTCGAGCTTAGCAAATAGAAGTAAATGGATGAGCTCTTGTTTAACTGACTAATTATTAGATCACTAAACACCATTTACAGGTAGCTAAGTGTTTTAAGGGGCAAAATACATTGAGGGGTGAGAACGGTAAAATTATCCCATCTCGATGTAGATCATCTATATAGAGGATCTTTAAATCACAATAAGATTATAACAATGGTTAAATGAGATAGCGTATCTATATCGTGGAACATATAATATGCTCTATATAAGTCTGAGAGTGCAATTCTAAGTTCTAAGAGTGGATTCAACGAAGAATTAATAAGTAGGAATTGACTTGGTAAATTCGGTTCACTTATTGGAAGCTCAGCATATAGATCCATGGTCCCCATTGTAGTTGAGAACATACTGCTTGTAAGACTCAATAATTGATTCGTGATTAGTCAATTATAATTCTAAAGTTAGACTATATCTAATTTGTGAATTTTCACTAAGCAGGGGTGAAATTGTAAAGAAAAGAGACTCTAGGTTTATTTATTTATTAATGGACTTTATATGTCTAGTTAATAATTAAAGTAAATGATAATATTATTTAATAATCTATTTTAGTTATTAAATAATTAGTTTTGGTATTTAAATGGTTAGAATTGGAAAATTGGCGTTTTTGAGAAAATAGAAATAAAATTTGTTAAAACTGCAAAATCAAGTGGGGCCCATTCTATACACCTTGGTCGGCCACTTATTGTGGAATTTCAAATTAATATTTTCATTATTTTAATGCCAAATAATTCCTAACCTAAACCTAGTAGTTGCCTATAAATAGAAAGTGATGGCTCAGTCAAAATACATGCTTTTCATAACATCTTCTGACAGAAATTTCTCTCTTCAGAAAACTGAGCCTTCCCTTTTTCTATACCTTGGCCGAACCCCTCTCTTCTCTTTTCTTCTTCTATATTTCGACCCTAGTGAAAGAGTGAGTGCCCACACACAGCAACTAGTCACTCAATCATAGATTGGAAGATTGTGAAGTGTCAAACTCAAAGAGAAGGACATTCGGGCTCAGATCTTGATAATACTCTTCGACAGAAAGGATACAAGGGTTAGAGATCTGAGTGGAAGGAGACATTAATTCCGCTGCATCAATGGAAGGTTTTCTTAACTTTATATGTGTTTATTTTATCGTTTTAGAAAGTTCATATTTAGGGTGTTAAACAACATACTTGTGAGTAGATCTAAGATCCTGGTAAAATAATATCCAACATTATCAAGATCTGAGCTTTATTCTCCTTCAACCGTTGGATTCTTCACAGTCTTAGACACTATGATTGAGTACTTGACTTGCTATGGGTGGGCATATACTCTTTCACTATAGGTTCAAAATTTATGAAGAGAGAGAGAGAGGATTTCGAAATAGAGAAGGAAAGGAGGCTCTCAAAAATTCTTGTTGTCTGACAGAATGTAAACTAAGTTATCTGGGTTGGATGTGAATGAGAGCATCCTATTCTTTTTATACTATTTGACCTAGGGTTAGGATTTAAATTATATGGAATAAAAAATAATAAAATAAGAGCAAATTAAACACTATAGTGCCCGACCATATAGATGGGCCCCACTAGTTATAATTTTGCCATTTTTGAACCACTTATCTTTTATTTCACTAATGCCATATTTTCTAATTTTAATTCTATAAATGCCAAAACTATTTATTTAATAATTATAATTAATTATCAAATAAAAATTGTCATTTAACTTATTTATTAATTAAATTTTACAAAGTCTCTTAATTAACAAATAAACCCTACCTCTTTTCTTCACAATTAAGACATAGTCTAATTTTTCTAATTTTAAAATTATAATTGATTAATTAAAATCAATTAACTGAGTCTTACAAAAAGTATTGTCTCAACTAGTGTGGGGACCATGGGCCTATATAATCAAGCTTCCAATAAGTACCTCTAGAATTTACCAAGTAAATTCTCTAACTTATTAATTCTTTCTTACGCCACTATAGATTCAAAATTGCACTCTTAATTATATAAAACGCTCTATATATTTCACGATATAGATACGCTATGAATTATCAATTGTTACAATCCTAATAATCAATGATCCTCTATAGATGATCTACATCGAGTAGGGACAATTTTACTGTTTCACCCTTCAATGTATTTTATCCTTAAAACACTTAGCTATCTACAAATGATATTTCATTAAACTAATATAATTATTGAAATGAGTACTCAACTATTTATCTCTATTATTCCAAGCTTGAAAGAAATCATCATTTCACTTCTATGTCCAGATAGAAGCTATAGATTTTGTATCTATGATTAGCACTTTCACTCAATTAATCTACCATGTCCTTAATCTGTATGTCACGAGAAGATCCATCGGTCAAATTTAACGAAAAAAATTGAAGAACATAAATAATACAATTGAACTAGAACCTAACCATTGCAGGATTGAGATCATTTGACCTAAGATCAACTAGGTGATATTGAATTAGATAGATATTAGGGTAAATTTATTATATCTTATCCAAGTTTAATATCAATTCCTTCCTATGCATACTCCATACATCCAATCCAAGCTTACTTTACCAATGCCTTAGAAAGGACATAGCACTTATCTAAGGTGCAAGTAAACTACATTGTAGATTATCATATCAGTTAAATCCTGTGTACTGATAAATCATAAGAATTCATGCAATCACATAATTTTGATTACTTTCTACTGTGTTGACATCAGAATAAACAATAATTTTAATGTGATAAGGATTTGGATGAATTTGTAAATCAAACTACATTGTAGATTATCCAAGCTTACTTTACCAATGCCCTGGAAAGGACATAACACTTATCTAAGGTGCAAGTAAACTACATTGTAGATTATCATATCAGTTAAATCCTGTGTACTGATAAATCATAAGAATTCATGTAATCACATAATTTTGATTAATTTCTACTTTGTTGATATAAGAATAAACAAGAATTTCAATGTGAAAAGGATTTGGATGAATGAATTTATAAATTAAACAAATGATCATGAAATAAACATGTGAACCAAGTAATACATTAAACAAGTAATGAAATTAAATCTGATTCTTTATTGATAAATGAATGTAAAAGATTATATTGAAATAGACTTTTATTTAGGGTACAAAACCCAACAAACTCCCACTTGCACTAACAAAAAATAATCAGTACATTTCAATTAATCCTAGATTCTCTCTATGCTTTTCAAATGCAATGACTGTCAAAATTTTGGTGAATGAATCAATTAAGTTGTCTTTAGTATCAAGGTTTTCCACCAGTACGTCTCCTCTTGCCACATATTCTCTGATGATGTGGTATTTCCTCTTAATGTGTTTACTCCTCTTGTGGCTTCGAGACTCTTTACTGTTGGCTATAGCACCAGTGTTATCACAAAGTAAAACTAGTGGATTTTCCATTTCAGGAACAACACCAAGTTCTCTGAAAAACTTTCTAAGCCAGATCAGTTCCTTAGCAGCCTCAACGATAGCTATGTGTTCGACCTCCATGGTAGAGTCAAATATTGCAGATTGCTTGACGCTTTTCCAAATAACTACTTCACCCCAAGAGTAAATACCATCCCAGATGTAGCCTTCCTGTCATCAAGACAAGCCTGGAAATCTGAGTCAGTATAGCCTACAAGATTTAAAGCACCACCCTTGTAGACTAACACATGATGCCTTGTACTTTTTAAATATTTTAGAATATGCTTAACTGCAGTCCAATGTACCTCTCCTAGGTTCGTCTGATACCTGCTCACAATTCCTACTACATAGCAAATGTCTGGTCTAGTGCATAGCATAGCATACGTTTCCAACTGCTGAAGCATAAAGAACATTACTCATGTCTTCTATCTCTTGGGGATCAGTGGGACACTATTCTTTAGATGGACACACACCAGGCCTAGAAGGCATATCTGCCCCTTTGGTGTTGCTCATTGAGAATCGCTTTAGCACCTTGTCAATATAAGCTGCTAGCGAGAGAGCAAGTAATATGTTCCTCCGATTTATAATGATTTGAATACCAAGAACATAACTAGCTTCACCAAAATCTTTCATCTCAAATTGAGTGTTAAGCCATAGATTAATGCTGAACATTAAAAACCTACAGGGTTGTTGCAGCCACTGATACTTCCTGAGTGGAAGTGGGAAGATGTCACCATAGATTTTGTGGTTGGGTTACCTAGAACCATGGGGATGTATGATTCTATTTGGGTTGTGGTAGATTGATTTACTAAGTCTGCACATTTTCTACCGATGAAAACAATCTTTATAGTAGATCAGTATGCATAGTTATACGTGAAAGAAACAGTGAGGTTACATGGGGCTCGAAAGTCCATTATATCAGATAGAGATCTGAAGTTTACATAAAAGTTTGGCAAAGTCTTCAGCGATCCATGGGTACCAAGCTAAAGTTTAGTACAACTTTCCATCCCATACAGATGGACAGTTCGAAAGGACAACTCAGATAGTGGAAGATATGTTGCGTGCCTGTGTGATGGATTTTGAAGGCTCTAAGAGCAAGTACCTACCACTAATAGAATTTTCATAAAACAATAGTTATATGAATACTATAGGGATGAATCCCTATGAGATGTTGTATGACAGGAAGTGCAGATCTCCAATTCACTGAGATGAAGCTGGAGAAAGAAAATATTTAGGTCCTGAATCAGTACAACGGACCAACGAGGCTATAGAAAAGATTAAGGCCATGATGCTTGCCTCTCAGAACAAGCAAAAGAGTTATGCAGATCCAAAATGTAGAGACGTAGAATTTTAGGTAGGAGATCATGTAATCCTATGAGTGTATCTAATGAAGGGGATTGAACGTTTCGGGAAGAAGGGCAAGTTGTGCCCTAGGTTTACAGGGCCTTTCGAGATTCTCAAGAAGGTTGGAGTGGTAGCATATCGTCTAGCCTTGCCTCCAACACTTTCAGCAATCCATAACGTGTTTCATGTCTCTATATTGCAGAAATATGTATCAGATGCTACTCATGTGCTAAGTTATGAAAGCCTAGAACTTCAATCGAACTTATCATACGAAGAACAACCAGTTCAGATATTAGACAGAAAAGATAAAGTCATTCGGAATAAGACCATAGCTTTGGTCAAGGTGCTCTGGAGAAACAGTAAGGTGGAGGAAGCCACCTAGGAGTTGGAGTCTGACATGAGGGCTCAATATCCAAAATTGTTCAGGTTAGATTTCGAGGATGAAATCCTTTCAACGAGGGGATATTTGTAAATACCGCTTAATTTTTAAGATGGAAATTAGTAGATAATTAGGGTTTAATTCAGAAATTAAATTTCTAATTATGATTTATGAATTTATGTAGATATATAGGTATGTTATTTATGTTATATATGGAATTTCAAGTTTTCATGTTTTATACCCGACAACAATTGAATGCAACGTTTGGCCGATACAATCACATTTTTTTATGGTTTAGTATTTTAGTAGTAGCAGGACTATATTGATAGACATTGGGAATGTCAGGGTTGTTCGAGGTATTAGTTTTGACCGAAATACCCCTAGGTGGTAAGGATGCCTTTTGGCTCAGGCAAGGGTAAATTAGTCTTTTTACCATAAGTTATTTTTGTCCTGTAGTGGATTGAATTAATAGGAATAATCTGAGGTTTATTTTAATATATTAAGATATATGTTAGTGTTATCAAATTAGTGAGAATTAGATAGAAAGATATATCTCTCTCTCTCTTAAACTCACTTTCTCTCTCGAACTCTTAAGAACTAGCAAGGGAACTAGGGTTTTTTGCTCCAAATCTAGTGTAATAACAAGGTGTTAGTGGTTCTAATCCAAGCTAAAACTCTCTAGCCTCTCTCTTTGTTATTTTTTAAGTTCTAAGCTAAGTTTATGCATGAATTTCTATGGTTAGAGTTCTGTAGGTTTGTTTTAGTTTGGAGTATGTTTTGATGTTATGTTGAAGTTATTTAAGTTGTATTAAGTTGGTAATTGTGGTGATTGAGCAAGGTTTGAGTTTATGAACTCAAGCTTTGTTCTCTAATGGTGAATTTTACTTCTGGAGGTTTTGTGTGATCTTTTTGCATTATAGGGCACTCTAGTTTTTCCCCTTTTTGTAATATTTAAAGTATTGTCATGTTATCTATCGACAGGGAAACTTTTAGTTTCGATTTTAAGTCCCCAAAAAGTGATTTAGGGTATCACTCATGAGTTTTACGAATATTGTGATTTAGGGGCCTGTAAATCGTCGAGTAATTGTTCCACTCAGGTTGACCGGCACACCTGAACTCAAAAACGAGGTAAGATTAGTTTAATGATATGCATATGTAACGCCCGTATTTAAATATTTTTAAACTCAAAAGATAATTTGACACATTCTATAACTTCATACTTATATGGGTCGGGATCCCGAGTATCAAAATACAATTTAAAAGTATTTTACTAATATGTACATATAATATTTTTTTTTTTAAAAACACGCCAACAGGAAACTACAAAATACAGACTTAAAATAATAAAAGATCGAAACACTCCAAGTTGCACTGCCGCGATATTTACAATCACTGCCGAGCTCCATCTCACTGTTCCTCCAGCTTTGCTTTTTCCTTACCTACACAAGGTAGCAAACTGATGAGTCAACAGACTCAGTAAGATATGCAAAACATATATATAAGTAATGCGATGTCAGCTTTGTGATTAAGCTGCCCTGAGCTCAGTAATCAAGCTCACCAAATGGATAAGAACGTTCTTATAGGTTGGTGCTATTGACCATGATATCACCCACTACTAGCACTATGATCGCACTGCAGGACCGGCACTATGTTCGTACCGCTATGATAGCATCAATAGAACCCAAGCGTATAATTGGCCATGATATCACTCTTAACCAGCACTGTGCCCGTACTGCCGAATCGACACAATGGTTGTGCCGCTATGATAGCGCCAATTAGTACCCTCTAGGGTGAATATCACTCTTAACCAGTACGATGCCTGTACTGCCGAACCGACACAATGGTTGTGTCGCTATGATATTACCCGAAACATATACAACCATAAATACAACATGCTTATATAATATGTTCTATGCTATTCTTACCTCGTTCCGTGCTCAAGTGTGCCGGTCAGCTTGAGTGGAAGCACAGCTCGACGCTTTACAGGGCCCTAAACCATAATATTCAGAATTCGATGAGAGACACGCTAAAACACTTATCGGAGATTTAAAATCGAATATAAGAATAACCCTATCGATAAATAGGGTGCTAATACTCTAAATTACGTAAAAACGGGAAAAACTAGGGCTCGAGAAAAAGCCCCAACCGGCAGACCGGTTCCCAACCGGAATCCCAGTTCCTGGGTACCAACCGGTCGACCGGTTCTACTGGTCCCCCAGAACCGGTCGACCGGTTCTGTGCTGGGAACCCTAAAACCGATCCTTCTAACTCCAATCAATCCCAAAACTTCTCAAAACTTCTAGGATACCTGGTTATACTCCAATAATCACATACCAATCAACAAATCACAACAAACCACTCAAATTATAAAATCACCATTAATGGCCAAACTAAGCTTCCCTAAACTTGAACTTGAACAACTCTCAACATAAGGCTCAGTTTCAGTTCAAAACAACATGAACAATCATTATTTAACCTCAGATTATGAACCCAAACTAAATACACACACAGCTCCCAATTCAAACCTAAATTCACTTAGTTCAACCCAAAACTCAAATAAAACTCAAATAGGAAAGCTAAGAAGATATACCTTGATTCAAAGTGTTCAAAATCTGCTAGAGTTTAGAGATTTCAGCAAAGAATACCCTCCTCCTTGCTGGGTTTGATGGTTCGAAGGCAAGAGAGAGGAAGAGATGGGGTTTGCTTTGAAATTTCCAAGTTAATCTCACAAGAAATCCTTCTTCATTTTTTTTTTCATTAATTCAATATAAGCCTAGACAAAATATGGCTTCTTCTAGTGTACACTACAAGCCAAAAAAATGAAAGGACCTAAATGCCCCTCTTTAAAAAACAAAGATTAATATAAACCAAGGGTTGATTGGTCATTTCAAAATTCCCAAAAATTCCATCAATTCCCAAACAATGATCTCCCGAAAATAATATTCTAAAACTTATAAAATACGACTCTCTAAAGGCCCAACGTCGCTTTCCAAAGCTTCTGAACACAACACAGATATTAAATAATTTGCATACAATAGCATAATAAACATATACGAACTTAATTATATTTTCACAGCATGCATTTTATAATATTAATTAAATCTCGTATATTAACCCTAATTAATTAATAATCTAATTTATTAATCTTAAGCGGTCTTTACAATTATCTCCCTGTTAAAAGGATTTTGTCCCCGAAATCCAACCTGAACAGCTCTGGATGCTGAGTATTCATATCAGATTCTTGTTCCCAACTGGCTTCTTCCACTTAGCTATTTTTTTCCAGAGTACTTTAACCAACACTATGGTTTTGGTTCGAAGGACTTTTTCCTTCCTATCTAAATTTGCACTGGTTGTTCATCATAAGATAGGTCAGGTTGCAATTCCAATGTCTCATAACTCAGGACATGCATTGGATTAGACACGTACTTTCTTAGCATGGAAACATGAAATACATTATGCACAGCTGACAGCGATGGAGGTAAGGCCAACCGATAAGCAACTTGTCCAACCTTTTCAAGTATTTCGAAAGGTCCAATAAATCTAGGACTTATTTTGCCTTTTCTTCCAAAACGCCTGATTCTTTTCATTGGAGACACTCGCAAGAAAACATGGTCTCCAGGTTGGAATGTAACATTTCGACATTTAGGGTCTGCATAACTTTTCTGTCTGCTTTGCGAAGTAAGTATTCGAGTTTTAATCTTGTCTATTGCCTCATTTGTCTTCTGGACTAACTCAGGGCCTAGGTATTTCCGTTCTCCAGTTTCGTCCCAAAGGATAGGGGATCGACATTTTCTGCCATAGAGTAGCTCATAAGGAGCCATTCCTATGGTGCTTTGATAGCTATTGTTATAGGAGAATTCAATCAGAGGCAAATACTTACTCCATGACCCTCCAAAATCCATGACACAAGCTTGTAACAGGTCTTCAAGTATTTGAATAGTTCGCTCAGATTGCCCATCTGTTTGAGGATGAAAGGCCGTGCTGAATTTCAGATTAGTTCCCATAGCCTTCTGCAAACTCACCCAAAACTTTGATGTAAATTTAGGGTCTATATCTGAAATGATAGACTTCGGTACCCCATGAAGACGAACAATTTCTTTCACGTACAAATCAGCATACTGATCCACTATATAGGTTACCTTAGCAGGTAAGAAATGTGCTGACTTGTAAAGTGATCCACCACGACCCAGACCGAGTCGTACGTTCTTGTGGTCCTAGGCAAGCCAACCACAAAGTCCATCGCAATGTCTTCCCACTTCCATTCTGGAAGTGTTAATGGCTGAAGTAACCCTGCCGGTCGCTGATGCTCGGCTTTGATTTGTTGACAGGTTAAGCACTTAGTGACGTAATCTACCACATCCCTCTTCATCCCATACCACAAAAAATAGGGTTTTAGATCTTGATACATTTTGATGGTTCCTGGATGTAAAGAATAAGGGATAGTATGAGCTTCATCCAAAATTTCTTTCTTAAGCTCGGAGTTATTAGGGACACATACTCGTGCTTTGAACAACAGCATTCCATTGTCAGAAGCTGAAAAGTCCTTAGCTTTGCCCGCTAAGACATCTTCTCGAATCTTAACCAATTCAGGATCTTCTAACTGGGCCACTTTGATTCTTTCCAACAAGTCTGACTGAAGTGTTAGATTATACGATTTCTCAGTCACTAACTCAATGTTTGCCCTAGACATTTCTGAGGCTAACTGAGGAGAAATCATAATCATAATAAGTATCTGATCAGGTCCCTTTTGGCTTAAGGCATCTGCCACAACATTTGCCTTTCCAGGATGATACAGGATTTCACAGTCATAGTCTTTCACCAGCTCAAACCACTTTTTTTTTGTCTCATGTTCAGATCCCTCTAAGTGAAAAAGTACTTGAGACTTTTGTGGTCAGTATAGATCTCACACCTTTCACCATACAAGTAATGTCGCCAAATTTTCAAGGCAAACACCACTATTGTAAGTTCCAAATCGTAAGTTGGGTAACGCTGCTCGTAATCTTTCAATTATCGAGAAGCATAAGCTATGACTTTATCTATCTGCATTAACACATAGCCTAAACCCTGCCTTGACGCATCACAAAACACCACAAACTTTTCTTGATCAGATGGCAGGGCTAAAACAAGAGCTCTAATAAATCGTTGCTTAAGCTTTTGAAAGCTTTTCTCACACTTATCTGACCATATAAATTGCTGGTTCTTCCTAGTTAACTCGGATAACGACATTGCAATCTTGGAAAAACCTTCAACAAAACGCCGATAATAACCCGCTAAACCAAGAAAGCTTCGAATTTCAGTGATTGTTTTAGGTCTAGGCCAATTCTTCACCGCCTCAATCTTTCCTGGATTTACCATAATCCCGTCTTTCCCAACAATATGTCCCAGAAAGGACACTCACACTTTTTGAACTTTGCATAGAGTTTATGATCTCTAAGTCGCTGCAGAACCATTCAAAGATATTGCTCATGTTCTGCTTCTGACCGAGAGTACACAAGGATATCGTTGATAAATACAATTACAAAATTATCGAGGAAATCCTTGAATACCCTATTCACGAGATCCATAAAGGCCGCCGGTGCATTTGTTAACCCGAAAGACATAACCAGGAAGTCATAATGACCATACCTTGTTCGGAAGGCTATTTTTGGAATATCCTCTTCTCGAATTCTCAATTGATGATATCCAGACCTCAAGTCAATATTAGAGAATACCGTCTTGCCCTGAAGTTGATCAAACAGATCGTCAATTCTAGGCAAAGGGTATTTGTTCTTAACAGTTAACTTATTCAACTCCCGATAGTCAATACACATCCGAAGAGTCCCATCCTTCTTCTTTACAAATAGAACTGGAGCTCCCCAAGGTGACACACTAGGCCGAGTAAACCCTAGATCCAACATCCCTTGGAGTTGTATCTTCAGTTCTTTTTATTCAGCAGGTGCCATTCGATAGGGTGCTTTTGAAACAGGTTCTGCTCTAGGAATCAAATCAATGATAAAATCTATCTCTCCCTGAGGTGGTAATCCAGGTAACTCCTCTGGAAATACATCCAGGAATTCCTTAACCACCTTAACCTCTTCAGGTCCAAGTAACACAGGTTTACTGGAATTCACTACAACTGCTAGGTATCCTATACATCCACTGCATAACAAATCCCTAGCTTTCAATGCTGAGATTCTTGGAACACGGGAACCTTGAACCGGACCAACAAAGATAAATGGTTCCTCATTCCCCGGTTTAAAAGTTACCATTTTCCGTTTACAATCAATACTAGCAGAGTATTTGGTCAAAAAGTCCACCAAGTATAATGTCGAACTCGGCCAACGGTAACTCCACGAGATCAGCGCTCAATTCTCTACCTTCAATTCTAATTAACGCTGATCTAACCCACTTTCTTGAAATAATTAGTTCCCCATTAGGCAACAGGATTCCAAATCCCATCTCAAAAATATCACTAGGTCTATCAAGTTGATCAAGAACTCTTGTTGACACATAAGATCGAATATCACTCGAATCAAATAAAATAGTAAATACTAGACCGTTGATAAAAAACTGACCTGTAACCACTGAAGGACTGGCAGCAGCATCAGCCTGAGTGTTAGCAAATACACGAGCAGGCGCAGGGTTGGCTTCAGGCTTAAATTCCTCTTTCTTCAACTGGGGACAATCTTTCTTGAGATGCCCCACTGATCCACACTGAAAACAAGCTTTTCGGTTACATACTCCGGGGTGATGCTTCGTGCAGCGTGGACACTCGGGATAGGTATAGCGTCTTTTAAGACCATCCCACCCCCGGATCTCCTGAAGTCTCTTGTTTCGCCTTCAGCCCTCCAATATCAATGTGGGCTCCCTTTTCTGCCCAACCAAAGAGCCACTACCATTTTCCCCATACAAAGATTCTACTTGACTTCTAGCGATACTCTGCTCCACTGGTAATTCCGGAACGGAAACGATTGCCATATGGGGTGAAGATACCACAAGAGACCTTTGTTGTTTCAACATCTGAATTTCCTCCTCATGTCGCTGGATTATAGCTTCCATTTCTGCGATCCTCTGCTCCAAATCTAATGGAGCTTGTGCTAAATTTTCTTGGCCATCTCTTTGAGCACGACCGCGACCTCTGCCGCGTCCACGGGGGTTTTCGGGATCGCTACCATCTCGACCATCTTCGGTCTCAACCACTTCGCCTTGCCCTCTTACGCTTCGCTGAACGTCCATTGCTTAGGACTTAGCCTGCGAACCCGCAAGGCAAGTAGGTCGAACAATGGTCAAAATCTTTCCAAGACCGCAATTAGGGTTTTATAACATCTATTTAATCATATATGCAACATATCTTAAAACAGTTTGCAAAAAAATAAAGCTTACGTAACCGTGAGTTGAGCTCGACACTGGCCTTGATTGTACATATCTTGACAGTCTTCAGTGAACAACCTGGTGGCTCTGATACCAAACTGTAACGCCCGTATTTAAATATTTTTAAACTCAAAAGATAATTTGACACATTCTATAACTTCATACTTATATGGATCGGGATCCCGAGTATCAAAATACAATTTAAAAGTATTTTACTAATATGTACATATAATATCTTTTTTTAAAAACACGCCAACAGGCAACTACAAAATACAGACTTAAAATAATAAAAGATCGAAACCCTCCAGGTTACACTGCCGCGATATGTACAATCACTGCCGAACTCCATCTCACTGTTCTTCTAGCTTTGCTTTTTCCTTACCTACACAAGGTAGCAAACTGATGAGTCAACAGACTCAGTAAGATATGCAAAACATATATATAAGTAATGCGATGTCGGCTTTGTGATTAAGCCGCCCTGAGCTCAGTAATCAAGCTCACCAAATGGATAAGAACGTTCTTATAGGTTGGTGCTATTGACCATGATATCACCCACTACCAGCACTATGATTGCACAGCGGGACCGACACTATGTTCGTACCGCTATGATAGCATCAATATCACCCAAGCATATAATTGGTCATGATAGCACTCTTAACCAGTGCTGTGCCCGTACTGCCGAACTGACACAATGGTTGTGCCGCTATGATAGCGCCAATTAGTACCCTCTAGGGTGACTATCACTCTTAACCAGTACGATGCCTGTACTGCCGAACCGACACAATGGTTGTGCCGCTATGATATTACCCAAAACGTATACAACCATAAATACAACATGCTTATATAATATGTTCTATGCTATTCTTACCTCGTTCCGTGCTCAAGTGTGCCGGTCAGCCTGAGTGGAAACACAGCTCGACGCTTTACAGGGCCCTAAACCATAATATTCAGAATTCGATGAGAGACACGCTAAAACACTTATCGGAGATTTAAAATCGAATCTAAGAATAACCCTATCGATAAATAGGGTGCTAATACTCTAAATTACGTAAAAACGGGAAAAACTAGGGCTCGGGAAAAAGCTCCAACCGGCAGACCGGTTCCCAATCGGAATCCCGGGCCTCGGGTACCACCTGGCCGATCGGTTCTATCGGTCCCCAAGAACCTGGCCGACCGCCCATTGGTCCCCCAGAACCGGTCGACCGGTTCTGTGTTGGAAACCCTAAAACCGATCCTCCTAACTCCAATCAATCCCAAAACTTCTCAAAACTTCTAGGATACCTGGTTATACTCCAATAATCACATACCAATCAACAAATCACAACAAACCACTCAAATTATAAAATCACCATTAATGGCCAAACTAAGCTTCCCTAAACTTGAACTTGAACAACTCTCAACATAAGGCTCAGTTTCAGTTCAAAACAACATGAACAATCATTATTTAACCTCAGATTATGAACCCAAACTAAATACACACACAACTCCCAATTCAAACCTAAATTCACTTAGTTCAACCCAAAACTCAAATAAAACTCAAATAGGAAAGCTAAGAAGATATACCTTGATTCAAAGTGTTCAAAATCTGCTAGAGTTTAGAGATTTCAGCAAAGAATACCCTCTTCCTTGCTGGGTTTGATGGTTCGAAGGAAAGAGAGAGGAAGAGATGGGGTTTTCTTTGAAATTTCCAAGTTAATCTCACAAGAAATCCTTCTTCATTTTTTTTTTCATTAATTCAATATAAGCCTAGACAAAATATGGCTGCTTCTAGTGTACACTACAAGCCAAAAAAATGAAAGGACCTAAATGCCCCTCTTTAAAAAAACAAAGATTAATATAAACCAATGGTTGATTGGTCATTTCAAAATTCCCAAAAATTCCATCAATTCCCAAACAATGATCTCCTGAAAATAATATTCTAAAACTTATAAAATACGACTCTCTAAAGGCCCAACGTCGCTTTCCACAGCTTCCGAACACAACACAGATATTAAATAATTTACATACAATAGCATAATAAACATATATGAACTTAATTATATTTTCACAGCATGCACTTTATAATATTAATTAAATCTCGTATATTAACCCTAATTAATTAATAATCCAATTTATTAATCTTAAGCGGTCTTTACAACATATGTGTTTACATGTTTAGCGTACATGTTTATTAAGCCTATTAAATTACATCGATAGCGGTATCAATATACGTAGAGTTATATTAGATTTCGATAGATGTATGTTTGGCTCAGATACTGATCGACACTATCACATCGGTACGACTAGATTATGACTAGAGTACCGAGTATAGGCTGATATTATGGTCGATAGTATTGTCGTATGAATGTTCTAAACTTAGTACCGCCTAGGGTGTAGGGATAGGGTTACAGTTGGGTGTATGGGCGCCTAATTGTAATTCAGGTTATATATATGATTATGATTATGCTTTTCTTACTGAGTTTGTCGACTCACAGATATTGCTTGCACGTGTAGGTTAGAGCAAGGATACGGCTGAGGAGCCGTGAGAGCGAGCGAATAAAGATTGTACATGTCAGGGTGGTTAGACCTGAAGCGTACGATCTTTGGGACTGCTAGTTGCATTTTGTATAGTTGCTAGGCGATAAATTTTGTATTAAGTATTTTAAATCAGTTGTAAATATTTTATACTCGGGATCCCAAATATATAAAAGTTAGTTATTTTTAATATTACTAGTAATTAAGTAAAGTTTTAATTACTCAAAATTTTCAGTAAACTCATTGATTAGCAACGAGCTACACAGTTAATATAAAATCACGATAACACGTCTAAACTAGTATGGTGTTACATTATTGATATATGCAGTTCAAAGATCTTTAACATTGAAGTCTAGATTATATTCAGAACACCACAAAATCTCTATATCACATAGGGGTGGAAGAAGTTATTGATATATGTAGTTCAAACATCTGTTACATTAAGCTCTAGATCATATTCATAACACCACAAAATCTCTATGTCACACATATTTTGATTAGACATGGATATAATATAATATACAAACTAGCAAACTAGTCGAACTTATTCTTGATCTTGTATAAGTGTTCCCATATATATGTTACAATTGTAATAGTAAATTAATATCACAAGTCCCTAAACATAGAATCACAGTACCTTATCTTAGTAGGGAGATTTTTGTAGCCTATTATTATTTGAATGACACTAGTGATTAACCTACTATGATATGTTCAAAAGGAACTTTAAAATAAAACAAAAAAGTTAATCTGACCATTCACATGGATAGTAATAACTTATCAGAATAATGAGGATAAGATAGGAAACCCTGCAATGTCTATTCGAAAGACTTAGGTACAATTCTTGGTTCTTATGAAATATTTTATAGTATCTCTAGTGATTACTTAATCTTAAGCAAATATTTTACATTAATATTAATACTAAAATGCTATATTGATGACTTAGTCTAGAAGGAACTTATTGTTTCAGATTAAGATAAAAGGTCACAACAAGATATCCGTAAGTATCAATAGTAAGAGGTTAAATGCACACTTGTGTATGCATTAAATCAAACTCCTACTGTTAAGTGGAAGGCATCAAAGATGTAATCAAATAAGAAACACAAGGAGACAATCAAGAAAGGATCTTTGAAAGTGACCTATATGTTAGATGATAGGGGTATATATTAGAATCCTTATTTCTACACCAACTCAGGGCATGATATCTGAGATGGTGGTTTAAAAACCCATCTATAATAATTTAGTTCTACCAGTGAAGCTAAATAACTAAGTTACTTTTTAAAGGCACTAGAAAGTTATTTAAATTGAAGAAAGTTCTTGACTGATTTTATCTCTATTCCATTTTGGATAGAATTAGAGTTGTGTCTTCTATACGTTCAGATGCACTTATCAAGCAGTAATGAATTCAGTATCCCCTAGAGGAGTAATGCATATAGAAAAGTGATGTTGCATAATATTTTATGAACACAAAAGGAATCAATAATGGAGAAAGATGTTGCTTACTACAATCTTACAGTTCCTATTACTTGGGTATAGTCAAACACGCTACACTTGATATGGATATCAAGATAATGGATTGATTGAAATGCACTTCTAATTTTATGTTAGTGCAAGTGGAGTTTGTTGGGATTTTATGCCCTAATTAAAACCCATTTCAATATAATCTTATTTGTTATCAATAGAATATTAGAAGTCATTTAAGTTAACATGTTATTTTGATGATTATGGTTTAATATACAATTTTTGGTAAATCCAGAACATATTATTATTCAAAATTACAGTGATGTCATCATAGTGGAAGGTAATTGTGATTATATATTTCAAAGTTTATGTCTTATGATTTATTAGTGCCCTGGATTTACATTGATGTGATAATTAGTGATAAAGCTTACTTACACCTTAGATAAGTTTTATGTCCTTTCGAACACATTGAAAAAGTATGCCAGTATCGGATGTATGATGTATCTTGGATAAGATATCATAAACTTACCGTTATATCTTTCTGAGTTAATATCATTTAGTTGATCTTAGATCAACAGATCTTAATCCTGAGATGGTTAGGTTCTAGCTTAATTGTGTTATTTGTGTTCTTTAAGTTTTTTATTAAAGCTGACCAATTATATCGGCCCAATACTTACATCTAGGAAACATAGTAGTACAATTCAGTGGGAGCACTAATCATAGATACGAAATCTATAACTTCTATATCAATATAAAAGTGAAATGATAATTTCCTTCGAGCTTGGCTTAATAGAGATAAGTAGAAGAGCTCTTATTTTATTAATTATATTAGTTTACTGAAATATCATTAATAGGAAACTAAGTGTTTTAAGAATAAAATACATTGAAGGGTAGAACAATAAATTTATTTCTACTCGATGTAAATCATCTATAGAGGATCTTTGATTATTTAGACTATTATAATGAATAATTAATAGTGTATTTATATTTGGAATATATAAAGCGTTCTACATAATTAAGAGTGCAATTTTGAATCTATAGTGGAGTTAGGAAGAATTAATAAGTTAGGGAATTTACTCGGTAAATTCTAGATCTACTTATTAGAAGCTTGATTATATAGGCCCATGGTTCCCACACTAGTTAATATTGACTTGTAGACTCAGTTAATTGGTTTTCATTAACCAATTAGAATTCTAAATTAGACTATGTCTTATTTATGAATTTTCACTAAGCAAGGGCTTAATTGAGGAAAAAAAAGAGATTTTGGGTTTTATTTGTTAATTAAGAGATTTTGTAAGGTCTAATTAATAAATAAGTTAAATGACAATTTTATTTGATAATTAATTATAATTATTAAATAAATAAATTCGACATTTAAAGGTTTAAAATTAACATATGGTATTTGTGAAAGAAAAGATAAGTTGTTAAAATAAAATGGTAAAATTGTAACTAGTGGGGTCCACAAGCATGGCCAGCCACTTAAGTGTTCATTTAGCCATTTTTTTATCTTTTTTTAAATCTATATAATTTAAACTCTAACCATAGGAGGAATTCTATAAATAGAATATGAGAGCCTCATAACCTGACAACTCCTCATTAGTCTATTATGTCAAAAAATTAAAAAGAGAGGCTTCTCTCTCTCTCTCTCTCTCTCTCTCTCTCTCTCTCTCTCTAAATTTTGAAGCACTATAGTGATAGAGTACCTTGCCCACTCATATCAAGTCAGTACTCAATCACAGTGTGGAAGATTGTGAAGAATTCTAACACTAAAGGAGATCCAAGTTCAGATCTTGTTATTACTCTACGATAGAAAAGAACAAGGGTTAGAGATCTGAACAAAATGAGCTATAATATTCTGCTGCTACTAATGTAAGGTTTTCTATAACTTTATATGTGTATAATTTATTATTTTAGGAAATTCATGTTTAGAGTGTTAGATTATAGAATATAATCAACATACACGTTAGTAAATAAATCATTGTAAAATAACTTCCAATAGAGAGAATGAATCTAATTTTCATAACTCTAGTTTGACAAAATTTAATGGTAGATAATTCTCTTCTCTTATTTCTTCTAATTAAAAATTCAATTTACTAAACTCTTTCTCAATATTGTTCTAAGGTATTTTGAGTATCAGCCCACACTATTTAGGTTGATATTCAGACCTTTGTGGAAGACTGTCATGAACACAGTCAAAGGAGAGAAGATCTAGGTTCAATTCTGTGTAATACTTTGTGACAGAAAGGAACAAGGGCTAGAGAACTAAACGAAAGGAGACAATTATTCTGCTGCAATCCATGTAAGATTTTCTTAAATCCCTTATGTGTCAATTTCATTATTTTAAAGTATCCATATTAGGATGTTAGATTAGCCTTAATTTAAAGATTAACTTTAATTTAACATACATGAATAGTAAATAAGATCTTGGTAAAATAAGTTTTCTCATAAATCCATACTGCACGCACCCCATTGATGAAAGTAATCTTCACGAGCCAAAGAAATAATGCCAAATGTTGCTTCATTTTAAAAAGCTAGAAGTTGTCAACCACAAATAGTCTACCTAGAATTCAACAAGGTTTCCAACTTTTTAAGCATCCACCTGTCCTCTAGCCATTTGGAATGAGAATGCAAGCCTTTAAAACACTTTGAGTTATGAAAGCTTAGGGAGTAAATGTTATTTGTGTTTTCGGTTAGAAGACACATGAAATTCTAAGATGATTCAGTATAATTACAACATGCCCAACCGAAGGCCCAATCAAGGTAATGGGACAAATCCATTACCAAAGTAAACTCTTCCAAATGCTAGACAAACATTTCATCCAAAAAAGATGGTTCTCCTGCACAGTAGCCGCCCGAATAATGTCAAGAAAAGTGCCCAAATGAGTAACAAAAGGGCACTTGGATATGCAACTCCGTATCACATTCATTAATTATCAGATCCCATAATATCAAAACTTAATTCGCAGGATCATGTCCAGAATCATATCTTCCAAATATTGAAATAAAGTGTGTTAATCAAGCATTTATGTATCTTTATTATCCACAAAAGTAGGACACAATTTGACAATTATGAACATGATGTGGCATCCATATCAGCAGAAGATCAATGCCTCATGGGCCGTGCTTCGTTAAATGAGCCCAAAGTCAATGTATTATTTGTATTTACCCCATCAGTGGGCAATATGTACATACTAGAATCCTAACACTATAAATAGAAGAAAATTCATTCATGCAAAGGGGTTAGAATCTCATTACTCGAGTGCTCAAGCAAATTCTAGAATTCAAACACTTGTGTAAATCAATAAGACCTTTTTCAGTTTTATGATATTGACTCATGAACTAGATGTCCTTAATCTTTGTACCACGTAAAAACTCTCATTTCATTATTCGTTTATTATATTTCATTAGCTTTATTATATTTTATTAGTTTTTAAAAATCTTGATAAACAATGAAAAAATAGATATGGTAGGTTCAATTTTTTTATATTTATTTTTTATTAATTATAATATAAATTAAATTCGAGAAAATATTGAAAATAAAGATAAAATAGATAAATATGTTTGGGGTTTTAGACGGCCATCTCACCACTTCAATCATAAATAATTTTATTTTTATTTGTTTTTAAAATTAGTATAGATTGTTAATTTTGAGCTAATTGTGTGGTTAATTAATTTTGTTAACTCTTTTTATATATATATAGATTTATATATATATATATATATTAATTTTTCATTAAATTGGATTGACTTCTGTTTTAAATTTCTTATTTTGTTAATATTCAGTAATTTTTTTATTTATTATTTCTTTATTGTTACTAAAAGGTTTTTAACTCTTTCTAATCTAGTCTTGTTTTTGTGCAAGTTATTTGAATTTCTTTTCTTATTTTACTTATATGTTATCACTATTATTATAATTTACTTCCATTTTTATTTTTACGTTTTTACAACTTATTTATGTTTTGTATTTTTATATATATATTTTTATATTTGGCTCGTTTGTGTCTTTTTTAGCTAGTTTGTGCCAATTTTGGCTAGTTTGGGCTATTTTACTCGGCTATTTTGTTCCATATTTTGACTAGTATGTTGTTGATGTGTTTGCGCATGAAGGCAACCTGAAAGAGTCACAGATAAGTTTTAAATCTTACTTTTAATTATATTTAATAATTTTGGTGAAATTTTAATTCTATTATTTTATATTATTATTTTCTTATTACTTATTTGTTAGCTAATTGAGTTTTGTTACTCTGTTAAGAAATAGTTATTTTAATTGGAATTTGAGTTATTAAGTTTGATTAATTTTTTAAATATTATGCATGGTGCAGGTTATGGTGGCTAGTTTATTTCTACTTTAGAAGACTTAATTTTAATATTTGGATATAACATATTAGTTTGATGTCATGCTTCAAAGATAAGTTTTCTTGCTAATAATATAATATTTGTGTTTTATCCTTAATTTAAAAATTTATAGCATTATTATTGTAGTATGCTAAGCCACTTTTTTATACTTATTTATTTTGTAAATAGTTTTGGCTCATTGGGTTGTTTACTTCAAATGTCTTTTAAAGGTGATCTCAAGTTGTTTTGTCTAAATTTCCGAGATAACTTAGTCTTATATAAGTCGCTTTGTTTATAGTGATTCATATTCTGACTTTGTATATCTTTGGCTAAACAATTGACTTGTTGACTGGAAATTTTCTGCGTCTGCGATTGTCATAGCGTGATTCATATCACTGTCTCAAAAAAAAAAAAAATAGTATAGATTGAATTTAAGAAAATATTAAAAAAAAATTAGATAAATATATTTGGAGATGTTTAAACTACCATCTCACCGCCTAGATATAGTTATTAATTTAAAATCTCTAATTTTCTCTAGGATAAAATGATCTGTAGCCCAACATACTATATTTCTAATCCACCAATTCAAGAACATAAATTCCTCAATTTCAATAGAAGAAGAAAGAAAAAAACATTTGTCATCTGCTGGACTATATATATGTACCCTTCGATATGATTTAAAACTTCACGTTGACTCTCTACATGTTTCTTGTATCACATTAATATGATATTTACAAGATGGCACTTACTACTATTCTAATATGACCTTTCCTTAAATTTTATAACAAGATTACAATATTCATATATATATATATGTATATAGAACTTCATTTAGTGTAATTAATTAATATATATATTTTATGAAGAAGAGGAAGAGTGAGAGTGAGAGTTAGAGTGAGAATGAGAAAAATGGTGATTAGGTTGTAAATTCCAAGCATTTGGAGCCATAAGAGGCATTTGGTTGTAATAGAGGACACCAGGGGTCTCATGATTGTGGACTCCATCATATGTTGTTATCACATAGCTTGAGTCTTCTCTGTCTCTTTCTACTCTCTTCTTCACATTGCATCCTCCACTTGAACATTTATAGTAGTTCCTGTATGTATTTATAATATATTCTCCATCATTTTCAATTCTAAAAAATTATACATAAGTATATATACATCACTTTTTTGTTTTGGTCAATTTTGGATCCAAATATATATATAACAACAAAAATTGAAATAAAGAATTATATACATGATTGTATTTATGATCTGCAATAGTTAATATAACTTTTGGAATGATATGTATGAGTGACCCTTTGTCTTTGTGGATTGTGTTCGTGTTGAGGTTTAAATACTAAAAGTAAATATCAATTCAAACACAATTCATTACCTAAACCAAACTCAATCCGTTTATAAACGAAACGGGCTAATCTGACCCAACTTGTTTAACCTATAAATATGAAGAACAATATTTAATTTTGATTAACTAATCAATTCATTAACATCTTTACAATCTTATTATGATATAAATACAAAATATAATTTATATGGAATAAATATAATAAATTTTAGAATGCATATCCTTACATAGTTTATTATTGTGTCATTTTTGAATCAAGCGTATCAACTCAAAAATAACTTGTTTAATAAACGGATTAATACCATGTCAACCCTAAAATAATCCAAATCCGTTTATTTTGTTTGAGTTTCTAATCGTGCGACTTATTAGATAGTAACAAAATTTTTAGATTTTTATCTAATATGAGTTTAAGAATAACGTACAGAAGCATATTAGCAAGAAATTGATTTCAATAATTCACAAATAATATATATTTATATATAATTTGAGTATAGGTATGTTATAGGCATTTTAACTATGTGGACACTCCACTAACTAGGTAGTACTACTACTACTAGCTTATATATATATATTAGACTATACCCACCACTAATGAAGTGCATATACACTTATTGTTACTGCCCTCCACTAACCATTTCCGATAATCTCCCAATTAATTGCAGAAAGCAAAATTAAGTTGAATAATTATTAATTACCTATCTTATCATGTAGGTGTTTGATGGATAGAAGATGTATACTGATAGAGAGATATACTGCTAATTTATATAGTTAGAATTAACTTTAATACTTTTCTTAACATTAGCTATTAAGATTGACACTTACTTTGATATATCTTCTAGTTAGTAATATTGTACTAATAATAGTATTCTATTATCTATCCTAGTAGAGAAATAGTCCAAAGAAAAAATTTAGAAAGAGTTAGATAAGATTTTTATTATCTAAAGGCACGGTCAAATATAATATTTTGGACATGTATGTATATGAGAAAATCTATATTGGAGAGAACGAGACTTATTAGAATTTGAAAGTAATCAAATTACCCTTCTTCCATGGCAAATAGTTATATATATACACATAATAATAAATACAGATGCTATATATATACATATTTATAGAGAGAGAGAGTTGAGAATATGAAAGCTACATGAGTAGAGTAGGGGAATAAATAATAAATATTTGATTTAATATATACACATATGGAGACAATACACCTTTTTATATTTATTTATTTTTTTTTGCTGACACTTTTATAATTAAGTTTGCCAATTCAAAGTTTTTTTTTTGAAAATACCAATTCAAAGTTATTCAAGCAGAAAACATATTTTATTTCCCGTTAACACAAGGTGAAAGGTTGTTTTTTTTTTTTTGGAAATGCACGGTAAAAGGGTTAATTAGTATAAAGTTATATATATTTACATAATACCCCGGAGAAACAAACTAATTAATTCTAATAGCAGAAAAAAAACTAATTAATTCTTTTTTTTTTCTTAACCAAAAATAATTAATTCTAATAACAGACAAAAAAACTAATTAATTCTTTTTTTTTTCTTAAACAAAACTAATTAATTCTAATAACAGACAAAAAAACTAATTAATTCTAATAACAGAAAAAAACTAATTAGCTCTTTTTTTTTCTTAACCAAAACTAATTAATTCTAATTAAATATATAAGTAGTACTATTATGGCGGCCTAACTTATGTGTACATACACATAGATAGGGTAGACAAGTTGGAGCTATAACGCAGCACTAGAAAGTCTCAAAAATAAATAAATAATTGTGCGAAAATCATTATGTGGCTATAATCTCACCTAAATGTTACTTGAAAAGCATCGAATACGTACATAAATATTTCTGCGCTTGAAGAGTAAAGCCATAAATATCTCAATATCACTCTTTAAAAGTTGGCTGATATGATAGTTGTTTGTTTATATTATAATTAATAGAGCTAGATATATATATATTCAGATATCAAATTAATTAATATTGGCTATTCTATACCATACATACCTTACAGTTGTAAATAGAATCAAAAGACAAATTAGCTTGAAGTTTTCTCAAAGAAAAAATTATTATTTGTTGTTTACAAAAAAAAAAACTCTGTTATTTGTAGTATGCGTATATATGATAGTCTATATGTAATATATCAAAATATGAAGGATTTTTTACATATATATAAAATAATTTTATATATATTTGATTTTACGTGGAAATTGGATCTGTAAATACACACGTTAATTGTACGTATTAAGTATTACAATAAAGAAGTGTAGACACTATAATATTGCAATTTGTATTACTTTTCAATTATATTTAAGTGAAATTAATTATCTCTAATGAATTTAATTATGATAACTCGATAAAAAATGAACCGCAGAAGTAAATAAATATATATGTACTGATTGAAAATATATATATGCTATATATGGCATGCCATTTTGCATTATTGCACATCACATGATAACTAGCTACCTTATAGGATCCACTAACTATAAAGCCGCCGATTTTGCATTGCGTAGCAAATAGAACTGTGGATATATATATAGTTACATATATTGGGTTCGATTTTTCCAAGTATTTTTAAACTTGTAAGTCGATTCCTAATGCTCACACATAAGGGCCATTGCTAAGAGGCATCAAGGTGGATGCCCAGCTAGTACTACCATGAATTGCCGCTATATAAATATATATAGTCAGCTATTTTTAAGATTTTTATAATAATAAGTGATATTTGATATTGAATTTTTTTAATAATGATACTACATCATATCAAGTGATATATATTATGAGTATCTTTGAGCGTTTCTCCACACATAATGCTAAGGCACACATCACCAGAGTCCACAAGACACATAACATGCTATTAATGTATATTAGAGAATTGCTAAAGGGGCGCACTATTAGGTGGCGTTTGGTTGAGAGGAATAAGAATATAAGAATGAGAATGCGAATAGGCTATTCCATTAGAATGACATTCTAACACTTTAATATGCAACCTAACAAAGGAATGGAATGGAGATTGTTTCTTTTTCATTCCATTTCATTACCTCCCACTAAACGTCACCTTAGTGTCAAGCATCTTTTTTAGTATTAAATTGCTATTGGTGTAACTAATAAGTAGCGAATCCTATATAACTTAAGAAAATAAATTTTAGAAAATATCGTTAACTATCATAAAAATGACACCTATAGAAGGTGCTTAGCACCACTAACTAGTGTTTAATAACAATGTTCTCTATATCGAATATCAGACATATTTAATAAATTATATACAAAACCTATAATCAAGTATAAGGTGTACAGTGCAAAATAATAATGCTACTAATTAAATATATATTTTTTTTTGAAAAAGTTAAACTTTGCCTAGTTGTTCATATATATAAATATATATATATATATATATAAATGAATCGATGAAGGCAAAATGAGAGAGAGACGAAAGAGAGAGATGGATCAAAATGATCCACTCGTTGCTAAATGCTAACTGGTCCCATGCAATTTTTATTTCAATGAACTCTATTAATTAATTTATTATAGAGATATATAATATGTAGAGGATTTCGGCAATTCTTTTCCGTACCATATAATGCTATATATATATAATAAACAAATAAAAGAAAGTATTATCTCAATAGTGTTGAAGATCACTTTATTATATTATCATTTTAATTAATTAAATACCTGGGATTTGGGCTATTCTTGACTGACTTCTTCCCATACTTTCTCCACTTGAAACCATCATCCATTATCTCCAGCTCTGATTTTGTTTTAAAAGCAACTCTATGACCCACTTCATCCATCTTATTTTTTCTGTTTTTACTGTACATATTGTATATATAAACCAATTAATAAATATATATATATATATCATTCACATGCGCAAATATTACTACTTCCTCTAATTAAATGTGAAAAAAACAATGTGGGCATACATACATATCTTGATAGTAAAATGTTTTGTAAAATAAAATATAGATAATTAAGAGGAAAAATAGAAAAACTAAATTATGTGTTAAGATAATGATAAGAGATGACTTGCTTGTTAGTGTTAGTTGATGTTGCACCAATCATCATACTGTTGATGGTTTGATCATCAGTATAACAACCGTAGTTGTCATCGCAGCCGCCTCCACCGTCGTTGCTAGACACAAAATTATTTTCCGGGGAAGGAAAGCTCTGTGAAGATAAAGAGTCAAATTGATGATGATGATCAAGTACTACACCTCCATCCTCAAAGACTAAGAAATCAGAGAGTTCAAAGTCCATGAGAGGGTCGATATTCCCCCCAAAATGGTTATGAGTCATATTAGGGTTAGGGTTTTGGTGGAAATTCATTGGAGAGAGAGAGAAAGAGAGAGAGAAGAAAAATATATGGTTGAAAAAGAGTGGTGTGTGCTTAGACTTAAGAGTCACTTCCATCAAATATATATATACATATTATAAAATTATTATCTTATTGTGATTTTATTTTATTATTAGTTATTTGGTTATGACATGCTCTTTCATATGCACTTTCGTGGAAGTAAGTACTGAAGTTTCTTAATTAGTACAACGTGGCAGTCTAGGTGGAGGTGATGAGGTCATTGTAATGACGATAGGGCTTTATATGGATTTTTTTTTTGGAATATTATGATGAGTAATTTGTATACTAAAGTTTAACTTGTAGTTGCACTTAAATACTAGGTTGTTTTCGTAATAGAGTAATTTGCGGCAAAACCCTCTTAACTATTAATTTATTTGCAAAAAACCATCCAACTTCATATTTTGGTGGGAAAACCCTCCAAAGTACTGTTCTGTTTACATTTTTAAGGTGTCGTCTATCCAGCCTCGTTAAGTCCTAATTTTGTCCACGTGGCAATGACAGGTCACTAAAAAATTATTCTACATGGCAATATTTTACAAAATAAAAACTAAAATAAAAATAAAAAATTTAAGAGTAATTTGCAGCAAAACTCCCCCAACTATCAATTTACTTGCAAAAAGCCATCCAACCTTAAAGTTTTTTGGATGGTTTTTTGCAAGTAAATTGATAGTTGGGGGGGTTTTGCCGCAAATTACTCTTAAAGTTTTTATTTTATTTTGTAAAATATGGCCACATAGGATAATTTTTTAGTGACCTGTCATTGCCACGTGGGCAAAATTAGGACTTAACGAGGCTGGACAGACGACACCTTAAAAATGTAAACGGAACAGTACTTTGGAGGGTTTTCCCACCAAAATATAAGGTTGGATGGTTTTTTGCAAGTAAATTGATAGTTAGGAGGGTTTTGCCGCAAATTACTCTTCGTAATATTTATAGTTATAAATTTAAAATTTTTGTAAGTACTTAATCGTTAAGCGGTAGGTATGTATTCACATGGCACTATCTGATTGGCGCACTACTTCATTTTATTTTATTTTTATTTAAAAATTAAATAAAAAATCATTTGAAAGCTACTAAAAATTAAAAAAAAATTATTGAAATTCATAATTTAAAATAATTTCATAATAATTAAAAATTAACAAAATTGAAAGTTAAAAAATTATTTCAAAGTATCACACATGTACTCTATGTCTTCAACTCATCCGACATCATTGGCCATTGTTGGCGATTCGACTCGATCATAATCGACAAACGAGACCCCACCACTGAGATCACGAGTATCCAAGAAGCACAAAGCTAGTTCTCCCTCGAGTTATCGCTTTCCCTCTCTCTCTCTCTCTCTCTCTCTCTCTCTCTCTCTCTCTCTCTCTCTCTCTCTCTCTCTCTCTCTCTCTCTCTCTCTCTCTCTCTCTCTCTCTCTCTCTCTCCTCCGCTCAGACCATCTCCGGTCACTATCCCCCAAAATGGACCTCATCGTCATTTTCAGAGGCTAACCAAACCTAAGACCCCCCTACTCAGATCCCCTCATCGCCGGCTCCCTATTTTTCTCTTGTAGTTTCTCTGTCAGCTCAAATCTAGTTGTCTACCGCCATCCTTTGGCCAAACAAGGACCACCATCGAGCTCAGAGCCTCCTAAAACCTTTAATTCTATTAGAGAGTCTCACATTGCTAATGTGTGAGAAAACAATAAAATATATAAGATGAATGAGCTACTCCTCCCATTGCTAATTGGTTTTGAGATGGAACTTCATTTATGTTCTCCCAAATTCTAACGTTGTATCAAAAAAAAAAAAAAATTCTAACGACTATTTGACCCAAAAAAAAAATAATGAAAAAAGCTAATTGGAGTAAAGCCAAAAAAAAAAAGGAGCCACAAAAAATCTAAAAAAATTGATCCAATGGCCAAAGTAAAAAAAAAAAAAACGACTTGTGATTCGGGGATAGTGAGCCAAAAGAAAGAGCCACTAAAAATTCAAAAACACCGTCCATAAAGTAGAGCAAAAAGAGCCACTTGTGATCAGAAATAGTGAGCGAAAAAAGAGCTACTTGTGGTCGAGTTGTCCAAGATGGTGAGCAAATAAAATAGCTACCATCTTGAGAGAGATGTCAATGAGTCCCACATTACTAATGTGTAGAAAGATAATAGAATATATCAGATGAATGAGCTACTCCTCCCATTGCCAATTAGTTTTGAGATAAAACCTCATTTATCTCATCCCAAATTCTAACAAGTTCTGCCCCTTATTTCATCTAAATGGTCTCTTCATCCACCCTCTGTCGCCACCTTTGTCAAGAATTTGGTGTGGGTCTCGACCAGCAGAAGCTATGGTCAATAATGTGTTGTGTCTCTTGTTATATTGAATTTGAAACAATAAAACTGGAATGAATTACTGATAGAAGATTCTGGCTGAGTAGCGGACAATGTCGCTTTCCTTAAGACGTTTTGCGGCTCTACCCAAAGTCTGCACGGTAGTCCAGCAACCACGGCGTCCCCAGGATAAAACAACCTCTGTATATGTTATGTTCTACATTGAACTATATCGTTCAATTACACCTTAAATTTTGCTCTGAGAAAAATGGTAAGGAAGAAAGAAAATTTTGGATCTTGAAAAAGATGTATTCTTCCGTTGATCTGATACGACTTATATAGAGAAGTCAATCCAAGAATAAACGGTAAGAAAACGGTAATATAATCGGGGAGGAGTTGGATCATGGCAGTGAAAAGGGGATCATTGGATGATCGCTTTTTACAACTTCATTTAATGTTAAAATTAATTAATAAATAAATAAATATTTGTTTAATTAAATAATTTTTGTAACGCCCTAATGCTAAGGCACGCTACAGTGCTTTTTCAGTTACAGTGCTATCTTTGCTAATCAAAGATTTTTCTTGAAAAACGTGCTAAATTAAAACTTTTTATCATGAATATTAAACTTCATAATTCACATAATTATTTACAAACACCGAGATCCCGTTTTTAAACTTTTGTAAAAAAAATATAACCATATACAATATCCAGGTCGCACAGCAACTACAAAATAATATCCCTAGATGTCCCGAGATCGAACACTCCAGGTCACGCTACCACGACATGTACAATCCCATCCTAGCCAGGCTCATTCTTGTTCAGCTTTCGCCTTTCCTTTACCTACACATGGAAGCAGAACTGTGAGTCGACAGAATCAGTAAGAAAAGTATATAACATATCATATAATACCGACTTGTATCTAGGCACCCATACACATATTTACAAGGCTTAACAGATGAGTAAGAACGTTCCATACTAGGGTATAGCCACTATACCACATACACTACGTACCTCACTGTACGAGTGTTGGTAGGGTTTGTTTCGTACCCTGAGTACCACTGAGTGATATACCACACACACTCAGTACTTTCCCGTACTTGTGTCGGTATCACTGTAATGTACTCTTAAACAATACTCACTATACCAATGCACTTTGTACCATAACTGTACAAGTGTTGGTAGTGCAACTAACATATAAGCATGCATATACACTTAGCACATATATACACTCAGATATTCATATTAAATATTATACACAGTTCTTACCTTCTTTCCAGATTCAAGTGTGCTGGCCGACCTGAACGGAAAGTCTCGTGCTAGATGGATGCTTTAATCACATAATGAAACCGGGTAAATCACATGATCGAAACCCTAATCCCGGGAAACCCGAACCTACAACTCTAGGTTTTGTTATACACTCTAGGGATTACACTAACTCAGGAAATAGGGAAACACCCAACAATGGCACTGGAATGGACGAGAGTTGAGAAAATGGAGCATTCGGGGACCCTGCCAAAACCGACTAGCCGGTTTACACCAGTTCACCCAAAAACCCCATTTCTTGCTCGAAACTCCTCCAAATGCCACCAAACCTTCCAGAGTACCTAATTAAGGTATACACAATATTTTCCAACCAGTAATTCACAAAAAAAACTCACTGTATCACAATATGCATTAAAGATCAAAGCTTTGAGCTCAAAGCTCAAACTTGCATAAATTCAATACAACACAACCAAACCAGCTACTAGAGGCTAAAATTAACTCAAATCAAACTTAGAATTCGAACCCTAAGCATTTCTAACCCTAACATCTCCCACTTATCAAAATCACATACTTAAACTAACCCAAAGCTTCAAAAACACATAAATAAAGGTTATCGGGTTTTACCTTTGCTTTGGATTCACAAAGACTTTGCTTAATATTCAAAAAACACCAGATTGAAGATGAAATCCCCCTGGTTTGCTTTAGTCGAAAGAGAAAGAGAGAGAGTTCTCAATTTTTGACTTTTTCTTCCAATTTCCCTTATTTTCTAAAATGAGAATTAAAAATAACTTAATTAATCCTTGCTGAATAAATAATAGGCCATGTGTCACCTCCTAGGGCAGCCACCAAATCACACCTTTGCAAAATGACTAAAATGCCCCTTAATTTACAACTTAAGCAATTCTAATACTAGGGGTAAAATGGTCAAATTCCATAACCCCGTTCAACCTCGATATTTTATTTTCTCCAATATAAATCCAACTAAGGAATAAGGTTCTAAACTTACTCATGTGATCAAACTAGCCATCCATCGCATTTTCCGTTGTCGCCGAGCAAAATTACAAAAAAAACACAATTCACATATAAATCAAATAATACCCCTAGAGTTTAATAAAATCTCCGGAATTAAGAAATTATAACGCTAATGCTCATTTCTAATAATGAGACCCACAGATAATTAAATTCATAAATAATTCTAAAAATAACAGAAATTAGTGCTAATTGCCTTTATTAATCCAAATTACTAAAGCGGTCATTACAATTATCCCCCCGTTAAAAGGATTTCGTCCTCGAAATCTAACCTGAATAACTTTGGATGTTGAGTCCTCATGTCAGACTCTAATTTCCAGGTGGCTTCCTCCACCTTGTTATTTCTCCATAGCACTTTAACCAAGGCAATGGTCTTATTCTGAAGAATTTTCTCCTTTCTATCAAGTATCTGAACAGGTTGCTCTTCATAGAATAAGTCTGACTGCATTTCAAGGGTTTCATAACTCAAGAAGTGAGTCGGGTCTGAAACATATTTCCTCAACATTGAAATATGAAATACATCATGGACAGCCGACAGTGCTGGTGGTAAGGTTAGTCGATACGCTACCTGCCTGACCTTCTCAAGTATCTGAAATGGCGCAATGAACCTAGGGCTTAACTTACCCCGCTTCCCAAAGCGTCTAATACCTTTCATTGGTGAAACCCGTAGGAAAACATGTTCCCCTGCCTGAAATGTGACATCTCTGCACTTCAGATCAACATAAATTTTTTGCTTGCTTTGAGAAGCAAGCATCTGAGCCTTGATCTTATCTATAGCTTCATTGGTCCTCTGAACTAATTCCGAACCTAAGTGCTTCATTTTTCTAGTTTCGTCCCAATGAATAGGGGAGCAAAATTTACTACCATATAACATCTCGTACAGTGCCAATTCTATCGTACTTTGGTAGCTATTGTTGTAGGAGAATTCAATTAAAGGCAAGTACTTACTCCATGAACCCTCAAAGTCCATGACACAGGCTCGCAACAAATCCTCTAGTATTTAAATTGTTCTTTCTGATTGATCAGTCTGAGGGTAAAAGGCTGTGCTAAACTTCAGCTTTGTACCCATAGCCTTTTGAAGACTCACCCAAAACTTTGATGTAAAATTTGGATCTCTGTCTGAAATAATGGATTTAAGAGCTCCATGGAGACGAACTATCTCCTTCACATACAGTTCAGCGTACTGATCCACTGAGTATGTAACTTTCACTAGCAAAAAGTGAGCTGATTTTGTGAATCTGTCCACTATGACCCATACCGAATTATACATTCCCGTGGTTCTAGGCAAACCAGTAACAAAATCCATCGCAATGTCCTCCCACTTCCACTCAGGAAGAGCTAAAGGTTGCAATAACCCTACCACCTTTTGATGTTCAGCCTTAATTTGCTGGCAGGTTAAGCATTTGGACACGTAGTCCACCACATCTCTTTTCATCCCATACCACCAAAAGTAGGGTTTTAAATCCTGATACATCTTGGTGGTTCCTGGAAGCAGTGAATAAGGTGTGGTGTGAGCTTCATCAAGAATCTCTTTCTTAACCTCATCAACACTAGGAACACAAACTCGAGCTTTAAACAACAACATTCCATTATTTGAGACTGAAAAGTTTTTAGGCCAACCAGCCATCACCTCATCTCGAACCTTGACTAGCTCAGAATCTTCTAGTTGTGCTTTTCGGATTCTCTCTAACAGATTAGATTGAAGTGTCAAGTTGTGCAACTTTCCAATTACAAACTCAATCCCTGGACTAACCATCTCAGAAGCTAGTTGAGGGGCTATCATAGCAGTAGTGGAAATCTACCCGGGACCTCTTCTACTCAAAGCATCAGCCACAACATTAGCTTTCTCGGGTGATAAAGAATCTCACAATCGTAGTCTTTAACCAGTTCCAGCCACCTTCTCTGCCTCATATTTAAATCATTCTGGGTGAAAAAGTACTTGAGACTCTTACGATCAGTATAAATCTCGCATTTTTCACCATAAAGATAGTGCCACCATATCTTTAGAGCAAAAACCACAGCAGCAAGCTCTAGGTCATGAGTTGGGTAGCGCTGCTCATAATCCTTCAGTTGACAGGAGGCATAGGCTGCTCATAATCCTTCAGTTGACGGGAGGCATAGGCTATGACTTTATCAGCTTCCATCAGAATCCATCCCAGACCCTGTTTGGATGCATCACAATAAACAACGAATTTCTGTTGATTTGATGGCAAAGCCAACACCGAAGCTGTTATCAAACGTTGCTACAACTCCTGAAAACTTGCTTCACATTTGTCTGACCACACGAATCGCTGATTTTTCTTAGTTAACTCGGTCAATGGCATAGAGATTTTAGAGAATCCCTCGACGAAGCATCGGTAATATCCTGCTAAACTGAGGAAACTTTGAATTTCTATCACTGATTTTGGCCTCGGCCAATTCTTTACTGACTCGATCTTGCTTGGATCAACCATAATTCCATTCTTCCTGACAATATGCCCTAGAAAAGATACATCGGACAACCAGAATTTACACTTTGTGAATTTTGCATACAACTTGTGATCCCTAAGTCGCTGCAATACCATTCGAAGATGATGCTCATGCTCCTCTTCTAACTGAGAGTATATAAGGATGTCATCGATAAACACTATGACACAGCTATCGAGGAAATCCTTGAATACCCTATTCATAAGATCCATAAAGGCCGCTGGAGCATTGGCTAATCCGAATGACATTACTAAGAATTCGTAGTGTCCATATCTGGTTAGAAATGCAGTCTTTGGTATATCTTCTTCCCGAATTCTGAGTTGATGATAGCCAGATCGCAGGTCGATCTTTGAAAAGACCATCTTTCCCTGAAGCTGATGAAATAAATCGTCAATTCTAGGTAACAGATACTTGTTCTTGATTTTCAACTTGTTTAATTCCCGGTAGTTGATACACATTCTGAGGGAACCATCTTTCTTTTTCACAAACAGAACCGGAGCTCCCCACAGCGATAAACTGGGTCGGGTGAACCCAATATCAAGCATCCCTTAAAGCTGTAATTTAAGTTCTTTGAGTTCTGCTGTAATTTAAGCTCTTTGATTTCCCTTCAAATGTAACTAAGCATTGGGTCTTGGTGAAGCTCACATCTTAGTTGTTGTCACACAGTTGGCTGATGCTAATTAGGTTTGCTTTTAGACCCTTTACAAATAACACTCCAGTCAGAGGGAAAACATCTGAGAGATCCAGATCACCTTGTCCCATTATCTCCCCTTTATTTCCATCACCAAAGGTGACAAAACCTTTGTTGGATGAATGAAAATTACGTAGAACATTGCATGAACCAGTCATGTGTCGAGAGCATCCGCTATCAAAATACCAGCAGTTATCTTTCATGGCTGACAGAGAGGTATGGGCAACTAGGGCAAGATTTTCACATTTGGATTTTCTCTTCTTCTTAGATCCATGTTGAGGAGCAAAGGGAAATTTACCTTGGCCAGATTTCTTATTAATAATGTTTGTCAAGTACGTTCGGAGTTTGTAGCATCTTGGCCTGATATGACCTCTTTTATTACAGAAGTGACACGTTGGAACAAAACGATCAGCCTGCTTGACATTTGATTTTTCACCAACCGAACCTCTTTTAACAGAATTAGACTTAGGTTCATCAGGTATTTTCTCAGATTGATCATCCTTGAGAGTTTGAGAGGCAGACACAAACTTTATTTTATCACCGGAGGATGAAGCTGAGTTATCTTCAATAGTCAGATCGTGACCTTGATTGTATAATATTTTGTATCCAATTGAGGTTTTGTCTCCATAGGGCTTCTGATTTTGGAGAGCTTGATTCAAGGCAGCAGTACCCAAGGGAACATGGGAAAGAGATTGCTTAGCTCTCACAAGTTCAGCAGTCAATTTATATATCTCACTATCTTAGGAACACAACTCCAACGTCAGCTTCTTAAGTTTATCTTCAAGTTCACATTTACTATCATCAAGTGCTTTGTTCAATTCCTGTAGTTCCTTCACTCTCTTAGCCATATAGCTCCACCGTGCAAACATTTCCTCATAAGCCTTATATTTCTCATCAAGTGTTGATTCAGAATCAGAAATAACCTCATCTCCCTCAGATTCTTCAGGAAGAAATTCCCTGACCATGAACGCCATCACAGACCTATCATCCTTAGATTCATCACTAGCCTCTTCTTCTTCACTATCACTCTAGGTAACAACCAAGGCCTTCTTTTTCTTAAGAGTATTAGCACATTCCACCTGAATGTGGCCAAAACCAAACCATTCATGACATTGAATCCCTTTCCCCTTTTTTTATGATTGTTGAGACTGCCTGTTGGGACCAGAAAAGTTCCTCCCAGAAGTTTTTTCTTTATTGCCGGGATTAGATTTCTTGAAGTTCTTCTTTAGGAATCGAGCATAATTCTTCGCCAGAAGGGCCAGATTTGAATCTGTAAAAGAATTAGAGAGATCAACTTTTTTGGAGTTCTCTTCCTTGTGGATAAACGCAACACCCATTTCAGTTTTCTCCTTCTCAGAACTCTTCGTTTTCTTCCCTTTTTCCCATCTCTCTAGAGTTAACTCATAATTTTGGAGAGACCCAATCAATTCATCTAGATCAAGAGCTTCAATATCCTGGCTTTTTTCGATAGACGTCACTTTGGACGTGAATCTCTTAGGAAGAACTCCAAGTAGCTTTCTCACCAGTTTCTTGTTAGAGTAGGTCTTACCGAGTGCATAGGATTCATTAGAAATATCACACAGCTTAACATGAAATTCTGAGATAGATTCATCTTCCTCGATTGACAGATTCTCAAAGGATTTTGCTAAAGACCGAAGTCGAGCCTCTTTAACAGCATCAGTTCCCTCATTCTTGATTTTCAGCTTTTCCCAAGCATCTTTGGCAACTTCACAATTTGAAATTACTTTTAGCTGGTTTGTAGAGACAGCATTGAAGAGAGCATGCAACGCTTTGGAATTGAAATTTTCTCATTCCATTTCATCAGTCGTCCATTCACTGGATTTCTTGATCTTATCTCCTTCCTCGTCAACAATAATGGGGGTGACCATCCTTCGGCAACAGCCATCCAGACTCTTTCATCGACAGCCTTCAAGAACGCTCTCATCTTCGTTTTCCAGTAGGGATAGTTAGATCCTTCTAGCATGGGAGGTCTAGAGGTTGATCCTCCTTCTCTGAACATTTCCATGTCTGAATGATCTGCACACACTTAACAAGAACACTATGTTGTACGACGAGATGAGACTCGCAGTGGGTCAGTTTTCCAAAAAATCACAGAAGAAATAGGTTGGCAGAGAAAATTAATAGACAAGCAGAAATTAGGACAAATCCAAGATCGCAATTTCTTTACATGAAAAAGCGGGCTCTGATACCAATTGAAAGTCCTAATTACTACAAATTCTGATTGATTAATCTAAACAAATTATTCCTTAGATCTAAGCAGATAGTAAATCAAAGAACCGAGAATTTACAAGCTTCCTCTGCATTGGAAACGCATTCCAACCGAGTAGTGCTTGGGTTCCCTTGAACTGGGTAAAGTAACATCCACTATAAAATCAATTCAACTACAAATTCCAGTTCTGATTCTTCAAATCAAACAATGTAATCTAAATTGAATTTTATACAATGTTACCTAACACTTCAACACACTCAAGTTTTGAGATCTAAACTCATTTAGATCTCAGTACATAAGAACACGTAGTATTCACCTAGCTGAACCACCTTCAGCGCAGTAGTCTGAACTCCCTTCAGATCAAGCAGATTTGATCTCCATCTTCAACCTCGGGAAGATCTCTGGAATCTCTATCTGCAAACAACAATACAAAACAAAGATATATTGTGCCCTAGCAGAGCAAGAATCAAGAAGATGATTCTAACCGAAGAGAGTTAATTAGCCCAAAACAGACACAACAGAATATATATCCTGAAGATAATAAAAACTGACTAACTAACCAACCAGCTAAGTACAGCTGACACATTCTAACAAACACCAGAAAGCTGACATGGCACTAAAATAGATTTAGCTAAATCTGATGCAACTAACGACAGAAAAGATGTTAGAAAAACAAACACTGATGCAGAAATACTTAACAAGAGTATTTACGTAATTTGCCACACAAAGACATGACACTTACACATATTATACACAGTTATTACCTTCTTTCCTGATTCAAGTGTGTTGGCCGACCTGAACAGAAAGTCTCGTGCTAGATGGATGCCCTAATCACATAATGAAATTGGGTAAATTACATGATCGAAACCCTAATCCCGAGAAACCCGAACCTACAACTCTAGGTTCTGTTATACACTCTAGGCATTACACTAACTCAGGAAATAGGGAAACACCCAACAATGGCACTGGAATGGACGAGAGTTGAGAAAATGGAGCATTCGGGGACCCTGCCAAAACCGGCTAGCCGATTTTACAGGTACTGGTAAAACAGGCTAGCCGGTTTACACCAGTTCACCCAAAAACCCCATTTCTTGCTCAAAACTCCTCCAAATGCCACCAAACCTTCCAGAGTACCTAATTAGGGTATACACAATATTTTCCAACCAGTAATTCACAAAAAAACTCATTGTATCAAAATATGCCATCAAAGATCAAAGCTTTGAGCTTAAAGCTCAAAATTGCATAAATTCAACACAACACAACCAAACCAGCTACTAGAGGCTAAAATTAACTCAAATCAAACTTAGAATTCGAACCCTAAGCATTTCTAACCCTAACAGCTCCTAGTTATCAAAATCACATACTTAAATTAACCCAAAGCTTTAAAAATACATAAATAAAGGTTCTAGGGTTTTACCTTTGCTTTGGATTCACAAAGACTTTACTTAATATTCAGAAAATACCAAATTGAAGATGAAATCCTCCTGGTTTGCTTCAGCCGAAAGAGAAAGAGAGAGAGTTCTCAATTTTTTACTTTTTCTTCCAATTTCTTTTATTTTCTAAAATTAGAATTAAAAATAACTTAATTAATCCTTGCTGAATAAATAATAGGCCATGTGTCACCTCCTAGGGCAGCCACCAAATCACACCTTTGCAAAATGACTAAAATGCCCCTTAATTTACAACTTAAGCAATTCTAATACTAGGGGTAAAATGGTCAAATTCCATAACCTCGCTCAACCCCGATATTTTATTTTGTCCAATAGAAATCCAACTAAGCAATAAGGTTCTAAATTTACCCATGTGATGAAACTAGCCATCCATCGCATTTTCCGTTGTCTCCCAGCAAAATTACAAAAATAACATAATTCACATATAAATCAAATAATACCCCTAGAGTTTAATAAAAACTCCGAAATTGAGAAATTATAACTCTAATGCTTATTTCTAATAATGAGGTCCACAGATAATTAAATTCATAAATAAATCTAAAAATAACAGAAATTAGTGCTAATTGTCTTTACTAATCGAAATTACTAAAGTGGTCATTACAATTTTTCTTTAAAAAATTAAGTGACACCTCACCCGCTTGCTGGCCCAGCTCGGATCGATCGGACGGATGATAGCGGCGGTGCGCGCGCGCGTGTGGTGGTCGAGTGTGAGAGTCCTCACCCATGCGCACAAAACTGGGTACCTCTTGGGACCCAAACCCAAATGTCAAACTTGCACATTATTTACACTTCTAATGAAGTGTTTCTATCCCATGTGGGACTCCATTTACTAACACACTTCACTTTTTATTTTTATACGATTTCAAAAAAGTTCCAACAATCCCCCACTTGAAATTTTTACAAAAATTTCTCGAGCAATATCAAACAACTATGAGACAGTGCTTCAGCAAAGATATCTTTCGATTTGAATCTTGCGTAGTGAATACGATTTAGATTTTACTAGAGTGACTCGAAGTCTTGAACTCTGTCTCTTACATCGTACCACTCACCAATCTTTCAAGGATGTATTCAAATAAGCTCGTGTGTTAATGGTCATGCACATCTTTCCAAGTATAGTGAACGTTCTAAAAATTTTACCCAAAATTCCATAGGAAGCGGCCCCACTCCCACATTCACATAGGTGAGTCTATCAAGAGTACTCCTGTAGCTCGGTACTTTACTCTACATAGAGTATAGATCTCATTAAGAGTTTTTATAAACTCATTCTCTTATCGCTTTAGGACTTCATGCTTCTCATATAACACTAGCATGATTCCTACCATAAGGGCGAGAAGACCTATGGGCAATATTTTTCGTATGTCAAAAGGGTATTGTGAACCCGTTCCTTTCGTACATCTTGGAAAGGTAGGGCCTTTTACCTAAAGATAAGACCTTTAGAAATGCAGCATATAAATGTTGGGATACATATACCCAATCCATTTTTTAACATTTCCTTTTTCCAACATTAAAAGAGGCAGCTTGTACCTATGCTTGTCACATCAATAGAGAATAGGTCACATCAACTTCACATATTATCCCAATGAGTCTTTTCAATTCAGTTGAATGTTACGAATACTTTCCATTAAGAAAATGTAATTAGCCCCATTAGTAGGCTAACCATGTTTCATTAGATACTTAATTAAATGGACTATTGCTAATAAGATCAGATGATGTCCTTGTCTATATATAGAGAAACACTCTCATTGTAAAGGGATCCCCAATTTTATTTCTTAACTTTAAAACATTGCAAAAATAGAGAGAGCACCGCTATTGTTGTGCTCCTATGAAATTATTTTCTAAATAATATCGATTCGTGAATTAGGATTCTTTAACGTCTGAACCACATATCATCTGCCTTATTTTTATTAAGCTCTCTAATATTTATTTTTTACTTATTATTGAGTTTCCAAAAATCTAATTAATAATGTGTAAATAAGAAAAGAATAGAGAAATAGAATAAATTTATTAATTATGACAAATGCTTAAAAATATTTATTTAAACATTTAAAATTTTGAATTTAAAACAATATCAATACTGTTAATATAACTATTTAAATGTTATAATAAAATTTAATAATATTTAATAAATAAATATTATCTTAATTTATATTAATTTAAATAAATAAATAAATAAATATTAATATTATCTTAATCTATATAATTTTTATTTTATTCAACCTAAGAAAAATTATTATATTATTTTTTTCCTATTATTTGTTTTATTTCATAAGTTGTGACAAATCCAAGAGCATCATTTAGTTTAAGCGATATTATAAATTGATTTTATTCTTTTTAAGGAATTATATATGTTTAAGAATGATTGTGCATTTTAATGAGACTCTTCACACTAAGCATAAAGAATATTGGAAAATCCACAATCTCTTTCCAGCAAAGTTCTTGAAAGTCTTTCTAAATAATTCTTCCTTGGAAGCACATTATGGTCGTTCACCATGATTTGAGATGGAAGATTGGTGAGGGTAGATGAGTCAGATGTGGTTTTCATCTATGAGTTCCTGATCACAATGAATTTGTTTTGATTCGTTATACAGGACCTCTAGACGGGGTGGTGGCTAACTTTATCACTGATGAAAGACAATGGAACGTTGAGTTACTTACCTAATATTTTTCTCTATTAGATGTTGACCAAATGATCACTCTTCCCTTGAGTTTTTTTCCAAATGCAAACATTCTAATCTGGCATCTACACAGTAAAATCAGGTTATCATCTTGCTTCATCTTTGGGTGAACTTAATCAATCCTCACCATCCTCTAATGCCTCTTAATGGTGGAGTTATTTTTGGTCTCCCCAGATACCACAAAAAATTAAAAATTTTGCTTGGAGAGTCCTCCAAGATGCTTTTCTTGTAGCTACTTCACTAGTAAGAAGGAAAGTGATAACGGACTCTAGGGTTGTTCATCCGATCTAATTCGTACTGTTTTGGTCAAACAACATGAAATCCGCACTAAGTGCGGATTTCATATTTTGGATC